>NW_007726708.1:480389-523677 GCF_000696425.1 Galeopterus variegatus
CCACCCGGACACGCACCCCGGCGCCGCCGCGCTCCCCCACCCCGCGCCCGGTGTCATGAAAGCGACCAAAGTGACAAGCTCGGGGGGCGCGGGGGAGGGGGCCCACACGCATCCCGCCGCCTGCGCGCCGGCGACAGCCCGACGCGGCCGCCTCGCCCCGGCTCCCTTCCGCACGGCCCCCCACACCCTTCCCCGTGTGCGCGCAAAGAAAAAAATACAAGTCTCTCCTCCCCCCATTTTTTCCTTTCTCTTTTCTCTCTCTTTTGTTCCTCTTTCACACTCGCACTCACTACTTGAGAGTGAGATGCCCAGAGACTCCCCCGCCAGCCGTTTCCGAGCCACTTGCCCACTTTTTTCCCCGGGATTAAGTTTTCTCCTCTTTCCCAGAGGCGCAGAGAAGTGGGGGAGAAACCCCTTCTGTCCTTCCCCTCCCCTGATCTGTTTCACAAGACGAGGGTGCGCTTCCTTCCCTCTATAGGTCTCTTAACTTTCATCCTCACCCAGAAAAATAAATGAATGGCTTGTGCGCGGGCAGATCTTCAGATTCATTAGAGATTAGATCCGATCAACCGCTTCTTACCCCCAAATTTTCTCTTTTTTTTTCTCCGTCTCACGAGTAGTCCTGACAAATGGTCCAGGGCTGCGGGCGCAGTGCGCATGTGCGCGTAGAGTCAGGGCTGGGGAGAGGGGAAACTGCGCTGGTGCCGGTGCCGCCGCCGCTGCCGCCGCCGCCGCCGCCGCCGGGAGGCTCGCGCTGGCTTCCCTGTTACGGCCGCTGAGCCTTGGCCGTGGAACACGTGGTACCGCCGCTAGAAAGCGCCGGTGTCGGCGATGCATACCGCCGGTGTAGCCGCTTGGCAGAGGCAATTGCCAGCATAGACTGCTTCAGGTGCATCTTTTCAAAATCCTTGTCTCCGGCTCAGAGCTGGTTCAAGAACAGTCTGAACAAATATGAAAGACTGCTAAGGTTATAAATTTCTTTGTCTATTTTTCACTTTACTTTTCTTTAAGGCAATTCTCGGAGCAGCTCGTTTACCATGTGCTGTTAAATGTATGCATTCGGCCATGAAAGAGTGGGCCTTAGTCTTTCCAGAGGCACTACCCGGAGCCTGAATACATGCTACAGGTCGTGAAAAATAAGAAATAAAGTTTTAAGCTTTTCCGGAATACAATCCCCATCTTTTAGGACTGAAAGAATGCATAATACAGTATGTGTATAAAATTGTGCGTTCTTTCTGCTTCCTAAGTGTGGATCTTTATTGGCAGCTTAAACATTGTTAGGCCTCTGTTGTGAGATACACTGAGATTTGCACACCAACTTAGAAATCACTGTTCAAGTGCCTTGGCAATAAGCAGGTCGAGGACTACCCTCTTAATATATTTAGTCAAGATGGCTGAGCGGTCCTAAATAAAAGCGAAACCTGTCTTTGTCAACGCGTCAAAATTAGATCAGGAGAGCCTTGTATTTCGGTATTGACAGCTTCCCGCTTATTGACTGCAGGCCGCCTTTTGGGCAACTCGCCATTCTTCTTTTTTTTTTTCCCCCCTACTAGATAGGAGTACTTACAAAATAATTCAAATAATTAAAGTTGTGATAAACATTTTGATGTCAATAGCAGAGTTGGCTGTGCAAGAAAAAAAAAGTAGCATGTGTGATTTCAGGAATGGTGAAAACAAGTCTTACATTTTGCAGGGTGGAGAGGTGAGGGGAATCCCTCATCCCCAGAGTGGACTATTTATTCTGCATCTAATAAAGGGTAAAAGAGGCCCTTTTCTAAAATTGCTGCCTGAGGCCTAGAATTTAAATATATCACAGATGGAAATTCTGTATTAAAAATCCTTCTCCAAAATATAAGTAATATTATTCTTGATTGAACTTGTTCACTTAAGGAATGTTACTTGAACCAGTTTCAGAAAATAAACTGTTAAATTCTTTCTTTAGGACTGTGAAATTACCCTAGAGAAGTGGACCACCCAACTATTTCTTCTATTGGTATAGTGACCGAATTCTCCAAACCAAAAGCGGGGCATATGGCTGTCATGTACTCCGGAACAACGGGGCAAATCCTGTGAAGCTGAAATGAGCTTATGAAATATGCTTCATATGTTGGGCAGCCATTGGTTTAAAGGTGTTTATTAGGGAAGGCTGGGTTAGTGACAGCTATAATCTCCAACCATCAGTTAATTGATTTCACCCACCACATCCAACCTTTTTCAGAGCTGCTCCCAAACAGCTTAGTTAACTGATCTGAATTTCAGCTTCTCTGCTTTTCTCTCTAGCCCTTGAATAATAAGCAGTGAAATGGCCAAAGGCAGACTACAGGAGGCAGGGAAGGAAAGGCAGGCCATGAGTTATGTGCAAAACTAAGTCCTTCCCCTAAAAGAAACTGAAATTAATTTTAAATTCCTTTCTCTAAAATTTCATTTTAGATTCACTCTCTCTAGGTAATTTCTGGATATTTCCACTATACATGTATTTTCAGAGGTGTCGGTTCAACAGTCCGTAAATTTGTATTAATGGCCTACTTTGTGCTAAGCGCTCTGCAAGGTGCTGGGTCAAAACTACACCCGGGCCACAAGAAATACAGTCTGATGAGAGAGACAGCATAGTGAATTGGGCATTATGTTACAGTATGACAAATGTTACAGGAGGGGTATGTAGAGCAAGCACAATTGGGGACCCCTGCTGGTGATAAGGAAAGGCTTTCCAGAAGAAGGGATGGCTAAGGTAATCCTTGAAGTGCAGGTATCCAGAGTGTATGATGCCATCCTTGTTCCCAGAAGACATCTGGGAAAATGAACCAATCACAGAAAGCCTGAGTAAAGGCCCATGGATCCAGAGAGCAAGGCTTGCCTGAAAGCTGCACTGGCGAAGGTTCACTAACAGAAATAAGGATGACTTGAGGCTGTGTATAATACATTCTCTTTCTCCTCCATAGATCATTATTAAAACCTCATCTCAGTTGTTTCTAAGATGTGGTTCAAGATAGTAAAGGTTTTGAAGATACTCACCTATAAGAATAATGACTTTAAAGTCTGCTATCAAATTTTCTGCAAAGAATCCTTTGGTGCCATCATCTCAGACAGAGGCAGAATACACTGTTAGAATCTAGAGGACATTGTTTAATTCTTTATATAAAGGTCCTGTACCATTTACAGGATTTCTCCATCTCTTCCCTAAATTGTAATATGCTAGTAGAAGCTTCTCTGTCATTCCTTCAACCTTCTGCCATTCAGTCACAGGGTGATAATTCCTGATGAACACCTTCTTTCAAGCATCATCACTTAATATCATTCTCCACCACTCTCCCCACTTCCCATCCCACCCTGCTCCACCTCACCACAAGTACATACCAAATTCATCCTTCAGACTCAAGTCTACAACTCTTCTGACATCCCAAACTAAACTGTTAGCTCACTCCCTTATTCTTTTGTGTGCTTATTTATTTATACCCAAACTTGCCCACCCCAAATGATTTCAGATTACTCTATTCCTAAATATTCTGAAGCTAAAGTCATTTTACATGGAAAATGTTTTAAACAAATCACTGCACTCAGTCTTCGGAAACTTTGGGGGGCTTCTCATCACCTCCCAGATGAAGGTCATTTAAACCCTTTCACAGTACTCCATTCTGTAACCTCCACTCTGCATGGACTTCAATTTAGAAAGCTAAATTCCCTTTTCCTAACATGAAGCTTGTCCTGCAGTGATAGGACATGCTCCTCCCGTCCTGGAAGAATTCAAGGATGACCTTGTCCATGAGCCAGCCCCACACACATTAGAAGTGCCCAGGAGTAAAGTCCAAGCGATTTGCGTTCTAATCCAGTTCAGCCGTCACCACTGGGAACCATTAGGCAGGTCACCTCACAATTTAAGCTTCAATTCTGTCACTACTTAGACAAAGAAAACACAGTAATTGATTTTTGAGGTCTCTCTGAAAGCCATGTATGTCCCTCCCTCTGCCTTCTCCCATAACAGGAACACTGTCACATTTTAGTACAAATAATATGGAACCAAGAAAGAAATTTTAAGTAAGGAGTAAAGGTTTATCTGTCTGCTAGTTATCAGAATGTTATCAATGAATAGTTCATTCAGTTAGTTTAAGCCTGGGACTAATGGGATGAAGGTCATGGGTTTCATTCCCTAATGGCTAGTTAGTTTTGATCTGTTTCATAGCCACAAATTGCTTTCCTACCCCCAGTCCCCCATGTTGTAATGAGCACCATTGGTCATAAGTCTTAAGGTAAAATTGAACTTTTCTGTAGAAATTTTCTAAATGAACATTACTTGAAATCATCCTTGTAATGTATTGTCTTACTTTTAAGTATAAGTCAAGTTATTGATTTTTTTTTTTTAGCCTACATAATTGTGTGCTTCATGTTTTTTCAAGTATAAAAATGACGTTAACATTGATTTGGTCAAGATTCTTATTATTGGTATTTGTAAGAGCTGAGTTTGATCTTCCTGTCAGTGTTCTAGATAACACTGAAATGTTCATATAGGCCCTTTAATCTGAATCCTGATTCTCTTTCTTTTGACATATCTGCATACACTCTTAACACAGAGCCTGTGATAGTGAAATCTAATTGAAATGTTGAGGGCGAAAGGAAAAGAGTATATTACTCATCAGGTAAGGAAAAGATTATGTGTATCACATTCTAAATGTCTTAAGGAAATTAAATATATAAAGAGCTTCTGGATATACGTGAATATTTATTATCATTTCATTTAGATAAAAAGAAGGTAGAGACAGAAATATTACAAACGTATTCAAAAGAGTGGAATAATATGGGACTATAAACTGACTTTTAAAGGAAAAACACAATTTATAATTTCCCATAACACACTCAATTAAAACCTAAATCCAGAAGCCTTATAACAGTATCAGAGGGGAAAGGCTAACTTCAGAACATTGTCTAAGACAATAGCTTTCAAATAGCTTAGAGCCTGGTTCTAGAATGTTCTTTCCATTTGACCTGGCCTCCAGGAGTGGGCATTTAATCCAAGAGCTGAATTGAGTAGTGGTGGGTGACCTATGAGTCATCAGGGAGTGCTTCCCTATGTGAATGGCCAGTCGTATTTTCACACTTGGCCATATGAACTGGAGATACTGGAGATAAAGTTAGTTGACAAGTGTTATTAAAACCAAATGATGCATAGAGAGAAAAAGGAAGAGCACAGGTGTATTAGCTATTAGGCATTAGGAACTATGCAAAGGCAGAAACCACAAGGTAGAGAAGAGAAGAAATTAGCTGGCAGGATTAGCAAAAGGAAAAGGTGCCAGAGCTGTGCTGGGCTCCACGTGACCTCTTACTTCCAAATGTCATTCTAGTCTTGGTGTGGCCTGGCCACTCTGTGGTCACGACAAAGGCTGCCTGCACAGCAAAATTTCTGTCTTCACTGGCATCCCCACAATAACTCCCCATCCTTTATGGAAAATTGAGGAGTTTATTGAATTGAATAGAAAAGACCCCAAGCAATGTGTATGACTCATTCCTTTTGGCCTTACAAATTTAAAGAGGATCAAGTTAGACAATCGATTTAGTCATCCAGTACCCAATCCTTTTTTTCTCACTGGTAGAACACGCAGGCCATACTTTGAGGTTCAAATCCCATCTCCACCACTTGCTGATATGTGATTTTGGGGAAGTTACTGAACCTTTTTTGCCTTGGTTTCTATATCTGTAAAATGGCAATGCTAACAGTGCCTAACTCATGGCGCTAATACAAGGATTCAATGGATAAATGCACTTGATTAATAATCAGTAAATATTAGCTTCTGCGTAGGGACTTTTGCCTGTTTTTATTATTAATATTATTTGTTATATAAATTATAATTATATAAATTATAAATGGATATATTTATGGGGTACAAAATGATGCTAGTATACAGTGTGGAATGACTGGATCAAACTAACATATCCAACACCTCAAATACTTAGCATGTATTCCTCCTATCTAACTGAAACATTTTACTCTTTGACCAACATCTCCGCATTTCTCCCTCTCCCCAGCCTCTGGTAACAACCATTCTGATCTCTGGGGGTTTTTTTTTCTTTCTTTCTTTTTTTTTCTGGTGGCTGATCGGCATGGGGATCTGAACCCTTGACCTTGGTGTTATAACATCACACTGTAACCAACTGAGCTAACCAGCCAGCCCTTCTGCATCTATGTGTTTGATTTTTTTCAGCTTTCACATATATGTGAGAACATTTGATATTTGTATTTCTACGTCTGGCTTATTTCACTTAGCATAATGTTCTCCAGGTTCATACATGTTGTCATAAATGAAATAATTTCCCTCTTTTTTAAGGCTGAGTAGTATTCCACGGTGTATATATACCACATTTTCTTTATCCATTCATCCATTGATGGACACTTAGGTTGTTTCCATATCTTGGCTATTGTGAATAATGCTGCAATAAACATGGGAATGCAGACATCTCTTGAACTTACTGATTTTGAATCCTTTGGATGTATACCCAGAAGTGGGATTGTTGGATCATATGGTATTTCTATTTTTAGTTTTCTGAAGAACCTCCATACTGTTTTTTATCTTAGCTGTATTACTTTGCATTCCCACCAACAGTGTGCTAGGGTTCCCTTTTCTCCTCATCCTTGCTAACACTTACCATCTTTCATCTTTTTGATAATAGCCATTCGACAGGGGTGAGGTGATATTTCATTTTGATTTTAATTTTCATTTCCCTAATGATTAGTGATGTTAAGCATTTTTTCATGTGTCTGTTGGCCATTTGTATTTCTTCTTTTGAGAAATGTCTGGTAGGTCCTTTGCCAGACTTTTGCTTGTTTGTTCCCTGTGGTATTCCTAGCGCACAGAACTGTACCTGCACGTAGTAAGTATGCAACAAACATTTATTGAATGACTTAAAGAAATACCATTATGTGAATGATTACATTGCTATTCTCCTTGCCCCTTCTCCAGCCAGGTTACTAGGCCACAGGTATCAGGTCACGTGCATGTTCATAGGCAACATCCTCCTAAAATTTCCTAAAAGCATGTAAACAGACAGTGCTAATGAAATTCATAGGCCCTATTTCAAAGGAGCCTGCTGTTCAGAATATTTTATCTTTATTTAGCATTTATATTACACTTTTACATTTTCAAAGCCCTTTTCAGTTTTTTAACTATATATTTGTTATAGCATTCTTATGTTATCTTTCATAGGGGAGGTAACTGATGCATGGTTCCAATCGCTAATACCTGTATCTGAAATTGAATTTGTCACAAATACAGTAAATGTAACCGTATATAAAAAAATATCTGGAATGTTACTTTGTTCACGTAGAATGCTGAATGGAATGTCAATGTGAGAGAAGAAGAAAATCTGTTACTTTAAGTTATACTAGCTATGCCTTGCACTTGGTTCTATTTCAGAAACTAGAATCAATAGAAGGGTTTTTAAACTGAGGTTTCTCAATGGGTTTGAAGTTTTTAAAGAATAAAGTTTTAAATATCAATATTGAAGCATTTCACCATATCTCAGTAATTTCCCAATATTTTTCTACTAAAAACTCTTCAGGAAAGTAGCTCTTTTCCTTTTTCTTTTTCTTTTTTAAAAAGATGACCAGTAAGGGGATCTTAACCCTTGACTTAGTGTTGTCAGCAGCACACTCTCCCAAGTGAGCTAACCGGCCATCCCTATAGGGGATCCGAACCCGTGGCTTTGGTGTTATCAGCACCACACGCTCCCAAGTGAGCCACGGGCTGGCCTTGAAAGTAGTTCTTTTCCAGTGTCAGTATATTAGGGGTTTCTGTATGTATGCCTTTAAAATTGGCTGATGGTGAAAAATGAAGCTGGTAAAAATCATACCATTGATGAAATCAAGCAAGAGTTACCTAACATAAGGGTTTATAAATAGGCTAAGGAGATTTGGGAAATACCCAAACCCAATCAGGTGTCTCTATGGAGTTTCAGAAAAGTCTGGAAATGTATTGGTCTGAAAGAAGTACTGATTTTGTTCACTGTCCCAATTGATTGGCTTCAGTACAGATTAAAACAATCCTAATTCAGAGAAGTAAAGCTCAGTAAAGCTACATTATTCGTTTGACCTAGCTGACTCCCTCTTCCTCAGGCTGTTTAGTCTCCATTTCAACTTCCCACAACCTCACAAAGTCACCTCTCTATCCTAGTGCAGACTCCTGCAGCTCTTCCCTTCAACTTCCAAATTCTCTTTCTCTCCCATCTCAGGGGAAAAAATATTCCTGCTTCTTCCCCCTGCCTATTCCTCTAAACGTGCTCTTGGTCACGCCCTCTCTAGTGCTCCACGAACGTTCATCATCCTCTCAGTACTTTCAGTCCATTACTCTCCATTGGTTTTTTCCTCACAGACAAAAACATGCTTCCTATCTTCCCAGTCCTAAAAAGAAAACCTTTCCTCAGTTCTACATCCTTTCAAACACTGTACCATAATTTCTCCTTTTCTTTGCTGCCAGACTTCTTGAATAAATAATTTACACTCACTCTCTTTATTTTCCTACTTCCTATCTGTTCTTCAATCCACGGACCCTGCTATCTGTGCTTACTTCTCTGTAAATTGCCCATGGCTTCCTAAATGTCAAATCTAGTGCTCACAGTCTGCTTCCTATTTAAGATTTTAGAAGAATTGGACGGTGTTGACTACTCCCTTCTTAGAAACTGTCTTCTCAAGCAACCTCTTTGTCGGTTCACTCTTCTGGTTGTTCTCTGTCGCTCAGACCCAGTCCCACTTTGTCTTCTCACCTGATTAACACATGTGCTTCTGGAATGAAGTTCTGGCCTTCTTCTCTGTCATTACATTCTCTCCTGATTGCACTCCTGTACTTCCTCAGCATCTTTGCATAAAGAACCCCTGGACTATATTTTTATCTACAAGCATTCTACTGAGCTTCAGACTCACATTTCCAACTTCTTGAGAGATAAATCCACATGGATATTCTATGTGTTTGAAGATAATGGAATAGTTTGGTGGTTAAAAAAAAAAGGTTTGACCTTTGGAGTTAGACCTGGTTAGAGTCTCAATTACACCACTTCGCTACATATTAGACAGTAACTTAATCTCCTTAAACTGAGTTTCCTCCACGTACAATAATCCCTACTTCATGGGGCCATTATCAAGGTTAAATGAGATAATGCATGTGAGGCACCTAACACATAAGAGCTCAATAAATGCTAACTATTGTTTTGCCTGCTTCTTGTTCCTTCTGCATTCTTCATTTCAGTTTATAATGTCACCATGCTGTCAGGCACTGATTTAACAATAACTTCCTCTTCCTGCCACCCACATCCAGTTGGTCAACAGATCCTATTGATTGTTCCTCTGCAGTATCTCTACTCCCTCCCTCCCCCGTTTTACTATTTCCTCTGCCACTACCCCACTCTGTCTCCTGCCAGAATTATAACTCTTATATTTCTAGCTACATCTTTGCCACTACAATTATATTCTTCAAGCACAGAGTTGGTAATGTTACTCCCGTGCCCCATAACTGTTCCTCATAACTTTAGAAAAAGTTTATCTGCTTGGTATGGCACTTCAAGTACTGGAACAGATTGACTTTACCATCTTCAGCCCCAACCCCATGAGTAAGCCGTACTAAGCACACCAACTGCATTGTCACCATCTTGCCTTTTGTTCATAGTTTGAAATGCTCTCTCTCTGTCCCTTCTTGGCCTATCAAAATTTCTAACTCACTTGAACAGATATTTGTACATCCACATTCAGGGCTGCAGGTTTTACAATAGCTAAAAGATGGGAACAGCCCAAATGTTCATCGATGGATGAATGGATAAACAAAATGTGGTATGTTATTCAGCCTTAAAAAGGAAGGAAATTCTGACACATGCTGTACAACATGGATGAATCTTGAAGACTTATTGAGATACCTGGAGTAGTCAAATTCATAGAGACAGAAAGTACAATGGTGGTTGGCAGGGATGGGAGGAGGGAGGATTGGGGAGTTATTGTTTAATCCATACAGATTTTCAGTTTTGTTAAAAGTTCTGAAAAAGTTCTGTAGATGGATGGTGATGATGGTTGCCAACAATGTGAATGTATCTAATGCCACTGAACTGTAAACTTAAAAATGGTTACAATGGAAAAGTTTATGTTATGTCTATTTTATCACAATTTAAACAATTTTTAAACTCATCATTAGGTACATATATTAAATACCAGGGACTGTGCTAGGCACTGGGAATATAAAAAAAAAAGAAACACTCCCTGTCCTAGAGGGGCATATAATTAAGGAGTGCTCAATTTCCACCTCTACCATGAAAACTCCAGGTAACCACACATGAAATTTGATGCTTTCTTCTCTGTCTCTGTATCTATTTTAGCACTTGACACATCCTGCTCCGTTCTGCACCTGGTCCTTGTAAGAGTTTGTCTCTCTTTTGAGATAATAAAATACCCTAAGGTCAGGAGCTCTGTCTTATCTATTCATTTTTTAATCTATCAAAGCACTTAATACAGTTCACTGAACATAATGGGAACTCAATAAATACTTATGGAGTAGCACAGAATGGAATGGAAGTTAACTTTAGCCATCAGTGATGTTCTGGGCCAAAGATGACACCACCTGATAGGCAGGCCTTTCTTAGAATGGGTGCACTGACCAATGGCATTCTTCAACAAAAAGATCAAAGGAAAGCTTTCCTTCAAAAACACAACTACATCACTCAATACCAGCTTCTCACAGATATTACAGATGCTATTTATGATCCTTGGTAAATACGGCTATCATCCATATCTGAATTAATTTTTGAAATTTCAAATTTAAAGCTATGATTTAAATATGGATGGATGGGCTTAGGCACCATCCAGCATATTTACAATCAGAGCTGTGAGACAACCATTGAGAGTTTTGGGTGAAGAGGAATAGCCACGAACAGTTGGCTTCCAGCCCTGACCCACCGGAATTTGGAGGAGTCTATCTATAGCTGGGTTGGTTTTGAGTACATAGCAATAATCAGCACAAATAGCACTTAGAAATCTATAACTTCCTAACCTCTGATAATCCTTTAATTATAAATCATCTAGGTAGCAAGAGGCATGTAAGCCTGTCTTTTTGAGTGTTAGGGAATTTTCTCCTTCATCGAGATGGGATTTCTCTTTTCATCTTCAAGAACAGAGTTCTTTGTTTTACTGTCAGATGAGGCTTAGACCCCCTGATGCTTAATATTTATTGTTAAAATTTACCAAGTGATTACTGTGTGCTAAGAACTGTCCTAAGCACTTTACATATATTATTTTATGTCTTCTTTGACAACCCTATAAAGCAGCAAGGTGGATTTATTTTGTGTGTGCCTGCCCCAAATCCCTTTCCTCTTCTTTCATTAGGAACGTCACGCTTTAGGGATCTCCCTTCCTCATTCCATGTGGTCTAGGGGCCTGTCCGTTCTCAAGCTTCCTGACATCAAAAATGGGCAGTTAGACTCTGGCCCAGATGGAAATCAGCCAGTTAGACTCTCAGGAGAATCTGATTCATGGGACAAGTGACAAGGGTGGATGTAGGTAGTTCATTTCAAAGTGCACACCCCAAAACTCCTGAATGATATCCTCAAAGTCTCCCTTCTGCCTGTCATCCCTGAGGCCTAATCATATAGTTGTTCCCTCAGTTCTGTGACATACCAAATTTTTGTTCCAATAAATTCTCCTTCTTTCTTTCTAACATTAGCTAGAATCAGTTTGTAAATTAAAAATCTTCCCAATAAGATAGCATATTTGTTTTCTTTTGCTGTGTAACAAACTTCCAGACAGGTAACTGCTCAAAACAACACACATTTATTATCTCACAGCTTCTATGGGCCAGGACTCTGGGTAGAGCTAAACTGGGTCCTCTGCTCAGGGTCTCACAAGGTTGCAATCAAGGTGTCAGCCAGGTCTCCTCTGAAGTTTGGAGTGCTCTCCCAAGCTCCCATGATTGTTGGGAGAATTCCATTCCTGTGGTTATAGGACTGGAGCTCCTTTTCTTTGTCAGCCATCACCTAAAAGCTGCCTACTCTCAGCTCCTAGAGGGTCCTGCAGTTCTTGCCACATGACCCTATTCATAGGCTTCTCACAATGTATCAGTTTCTTCAAGTTTGGCAGGAAAATCTTTTACTTCAAATCTTTCCCTTCAGGGAAGCCCTGGACCTTCCTTTAAAGGACTCACCCAGTTGGGTCAGGCCCATCCAGGATAATCTCTCATTTGCTTATCTCAAAGTCAAATGATTAGGAACCTTAATTATATCTGCGAAATCTCTTCATCTTTGTAACATAACAGAACTCAGTTGCAGGAGTAAAATCCCATGACAGATCCTCTCCCACAGTCAAGAGGAGGGGATTACACAGAGAACACACACCAGTTGTGGGGGGACTTATCTAATAATTCTGCCTACCACAGGTAGCAATTGTTATTACCCCACTTTACAGATGAATAAACTAAAGTTTAGAGAAGTTAAGCCATCTGCCCAAGATTACAAACTTCTAAGTGTTCGTGTCAGTATGTGAACAACAGGCCTGCTGCCAGTGCTTAAACTGTCATGATATTCTTGAAACGATTTTTATTTTCTTCATCTAAATCTTCTCGCCCTTGATGAGACTTTTCTGTATTTATAAGAGTTTATCTATCTTCCTCTTCCACCTGTTCTGAACACCCTACTTCTCTACATCACATTTCCATATAGACAGTCGGGGCAAGACACTATGAGAAATACTAAGGCATTCAACAGACATCCATTAAGCATCAACATACTTGAGCAGCCGTGCTAGATGACATGGGAAAGCCCAAGGTCAACCCCTAAGAAGCCAATTTGCTATCAGAAGACACATCACCAAGATATGATCATATATGGGAAAGAATAAAGGGATGCACAGAAGAGAGAATAATAAATTCATACTCAAATGAGAGGATGACAGAAGTCTTCTCAAAGGAAATGAACAGGATTTTGCCCTACAGAAAAAAAATGAGGAGCTGGCAAGGAACATAGGAGTAGAAGCTTCCTGAAGCTCTATTCTTTATCTAGTGAATTACTCCTCACTTTATCCTTGCTCGTTATAAGCTGGCACATAATAATCTTTTTCATAATTAAAAGATGGTGAGAACTTACCCCATATTGTGAGATTCTATTTTCTTTGGTTGGCCTAAGAAAATTTAGAAACTAAGGAAAAGAAATAAATTTTGGTCAAACTGTAAATGTATTACAAACCTTAACAGTACCATCTAAAGCATGTTTTCACTAGGCTACAATGTGTATATTATACCAGTTTATTGATTGCTACTTTTCTTATGTGATTTATCTTATTGCTCCTTGGAGAACTTAGTCTTTCTCTTAGGCCCAGGCTCCTATGGATGGCCAATAAGGCATATAGCACAAAGGCCATTGGGGAAGGTAGAAAAAACAGGAGAAAAAAGTGTTCTCTGTTCTATGAAATCATAATATGTCTATACCAGAAACACTATATGTATTTCTATTGCTAGAAGTTTTATATGAAACAGTAAAACCAGTAATGTGAAGATAGTCCTGCTTAAAGTAGTTGCTAGGATATTTGGGATTTTTAAATTAAAATGTTGAGATACTCAGCCCATATTCTAGCCAAATTTGTCCTTCTATGTATTTAGTAAATCAACAGATATTTATTGAGTACCTACTATATGCCAGGCACTAGACGAGGTTCTGGAAATAAACTATTGAATGAGACACACAGCATCACTTTCCTTAGGATGTAAAATGTAGTGGGGATATTATCAATAAGCAGGAAATTATAATACACCATAATATAGGCTACGGTAGAGAAAGTGCAAAGTCTATGGGAATATGAAGGAAAAGTCAACATATATCAGAATTATAAATGCACTTAATCTTTGACCAGCATTTCTACTTCTGTCCTACAGACCCTACCACACGTGTGACATGAGGTAGGTACAAGATTATTCACTGTGGCATTGTCTATAAGAACAAAATAACTTTAACATGACTAACTTAACAAAATAACTTTTAATGAAACTGGTTTAAAAATTATAGTAAATTCTTACAAGAAGATAATATGTAGCCATAAAAAGAATAAGGGTGCTCTGTATGTCCTGATATGAAACAATTCTGAAGACATGTTGTTAAGAAAGCAAGGTGCAGGGCCGGCCCGGTGGCGCACTGGATAGTGCGCCGCTTGGGAAGCGCGGCGGCGCTCCCGTCCGAGGGTTCGGATCCCACATACAGACCGGCTCCCGCTCACTGGCTGAGCGAGGCGCGGGAGCAACACCGAGGCTTGCGATCCCGTTGCCAGTCCCCGGTCCGGTACGGGGGCAACACTGAGGGTTGCGATCCGTTGCCGGACACGGAAAAAAAAAAAAAAAAAAAAAAAAAAGAAAGCAAGGTGCAGATACAAGTAGGTGCAATGTGTTTTGTATAACAAAAGTAGAATACACCAAGCGTATAGATATATAGGTATAGATATGTAGAGAGTTAATATTTGCATAGACAAATGGTTCACAAATTTTAATTTTTTTGCACTCAGAACCACTTTATACTCAAAAATTATTGGGGAAACTAAAGAACTTTTGTTATGTGGGTTATCCTTACGATTATTTACATACGAGAAATTAAAACTAAGACAAAATTTAAATATTTATTTATTTTTAAATGGCAATCGTAAGCCCATTACATGTTAACATAAATAACATTTTTTAATGAAAAATAACTAGGTTTCCCAAAACAAAAACATTGAGAGTGGTATATTGTTACATTTTTGTGAATCACTTGAATGTCTGCCTTAATAGAATACATCTGGATTTTTTTTGGCCAGTACAGGGATCCAAACTCTTGACTTTGATGTTACCACACTGTGCTCTAATCAGCTGAGCTAACTGGCCAGCTCCACCTGGATTCTTATACCTGCTTCTGCATTCCACCTTTTGTGCTATGTTTTTCTGGTTGAACATATCTCATATCTCACACAGATATGAGGTTGGACAACAGAGAAGTATTTTAAAAGCCTTTTCAGATAATTGTTGATATTCTTCTTTGATGTTATACCAAACCTTGACAACTAGTAGTTTCTTAAAGATTAGTTGCAACGCAGTATCTGAAATCGTATCAAAGACCTATTCATACTCCATTACATTAAAATTCATTGGTCTGCCTTCCATTTTGAATGGTTCTTTTACCTATGCATAATTTTTTAAGGTCATATGTTGGTCATTGGGTAAATATTGATCCATAGAGTTATATAGATTTTCTAAATGTTAACATATTTCATTCTACAATGTCAAAAAAGTGCATTTGTTACATCACCATCTATTTTATTCATGAGAAGTTGTTGAATTCAAAGTGTAAATACAAGTTTTCCAAAATTCTAATTTTTTCTTAAAAGCTCAAATTTTATTATTTGCAATTTGTATTATCATTTCATTGTTGTTTTTTTTTAAAAGTAACAGGCTTATTTGGTTCATTTTCAAAAAATGTTTGCCAGACACTTATCTGACTAATGATAGTTTGTCTGTAATTCTTTCAAGTAAAAACAGTGCTCCATGAAATATTAGCTAACTGGGATTGCAACCCAAACAATCACACAGATGCTTTTTCCTGAGACAACCATATTACTTGGTAGGCAGCAGAAGTCCTTCACGTTGCATCAGACAGATATTTAGAAGACAGGTACTCAAGAGTTAAGATTTAATAAAATTATTAGCTTTTCTTGCTTCATAAGGACATTCTTAAGAGAAATTTGAATGTTTTCATCTGTGAGTGTGTGGCAGCGAAGAATAAAATTACTCCTAGAATGGTTTCATGCTACTCTCTTGATTCATGTCAAGGTGCCAGCAGTCTTCTCCACCATAGTTTTTGCATCACCAGTGCAAATGCCAACACTGAAAATGACAAATATAGTCGTATTATCATTATGAAAATAGTTTTGACATGACGGATCCCTTCAAAACATCTGGGGGACGCCCAGGAGTCTACAGATCACACTTTGAGCACCACTGGCATAAAATACTTCCACAGTAATAAAATAGAAACTGGTAACATTATTCGCCTTCAGTGAAAGAGCACTGAATAACTGGAGGACAACAGTGGGAAGAAGACATTTCACTATATACCATTTTTACTTTTTGCATTTGAACCAAGAGAATGTATGAGTATTAGTCATTCCAAAATTAGTTTTAAAATGATTTTAAAGCACATAAAAAACTTGAAGTTGGACCAAGGAAAGTTGGGTGACAACTTATATTTATACATGGATAATATTCAGCCTGGCTGCAGTTACAGAGTGGCTGGCTGGTACAGGACTCAGATGATTTTGGAGCCATGGCTCATGGGATGCTTAGCCTAGAATCACTGGTTAGGTTGACACACAAACTGCTAATTAGCACAGTTCAGGCATGGAGAGTAAGCAATAAATCACACCAAAATTTGATAATAATAAAATGCAGGGAGGAAAATCAGAAAGATATACGTGACTGCAAGTGATTCAGGACATCCAATAGTCCCTGATTACCACTGACTTTTCTCCCCTCAATTGTCCCATCCCTACTCCCAAGCCGTAAATCTACGCCCTAATGGTAAGTACTTGCTGCATGGAAGAAGCAGCCCTTTTTCATAAACTAACAGTCATGTTTTCCTGCATCTTAATCTTGGCCTACCTGACTCACCTTGCACTTCTAACTAAAGCAACAGTCCTACACTCAGATGCCCAGAATTCCCCAGTAGGTAATATCAATGAGTAAAGCAAGTCAAGAGAAAGAAGCCCACAGTCCTCTCAGAGTGTCTTACATATTCCTGCCTATGCTAGAGGTAGAGTGTAGGATATAGGTCACTTTTCTCCTGACTTTATCATAAGTAAAACAAAGAGTTCAGATGTGATAATAAATGGGAAATGGCAGCTGGCCTTTGAGTCAGGAGGATAATCACAACTGGTGGCGACCCTGGTGAGCTGGCAAGCACAGGCCTGTGTCAAGAGGTCACCTGCTTCCTGGCTCTCCTTAGCCACTCTGGATATGGTATTCCCATAGGAAATGTGCACTTAGTGTGGTTGTCATATCTTCCATTTTACAAGAAAAGTGGAATTCTGAATTTTTTTCCATTTTTTAAAAAGTTTATTTTTTATTTTTTGGCAACTGGGTGGTACAGGGATTGAACCCTGGACCTCAATCTTGTCAGCACTTTAACCAACTAAGCTAACCAGCCAGCCTAGAAATCTGGATTTTTATGGGACATTTCCTAACTTTTGAAATAGGCAACTAATTGAAAAAAAATTTTTTTAAAAAGACTATGCAGTCTTTACATATAGCCAAAGAAAATGTGCCTGTGAGCTGATTTCAGACCATAGGCTTGACATCTCTGATCTAAATTAATTTTTTTATATTTTAGTGAATACCATCTGAGTCCAAAGAGGATTCCATTGTAACTGACCTGTTTCTTTTTGTAACCATGGTTTTTCAGTTAAAATTTATTCCCTGTTTAAATTGCTGGTTCTTTCAGTAAAATTCCACAGCTAACCTTTCATTATGTTTCTTCCTATCTACATTTTAAAGATAACACCTCTGGCACAGAAGTCATGGATTGAGTGCCTAAGGTATTTTTCAGGGTTGTTGGAGTTAGCTTGGCCCAACACAAACCAGGTCAACCTGGTCAAGCCTACAGACCTCTCTGCTGAGCCTGTGCAAATGTCTGATGGGTAGCCTTTTGACGTCAGAGAGCCAAAAACTCTAGCTCCAGAGCCTTCTAATGCTGCTGTCTGCTGACTATGCAGAGGCATGCTGATGGCTTGAGCCTGTGCTCAGATCACTGGGGAACTCCCTCAAACCTTTTAAACGAATCGCAATTTGCATGCCTTGCACCATCTCTAACCATTTTCCCATAAATACACGTCCTTTCCCATTGTGGATAAGGTGGATTTGAGATATTTATTTCTCCCATCTCCTCACTTGGATGACTTGTGAATGTGAATAAACCTTTTTCTCTCCTGCAAAGACACACTCTTCAGTGTTTGGCTTTCCCTTGCATGTGAGCAAACGAACTTCATTCAGTTTGGTAACATTTTCATCAGGGTAGCTCATTCCAGCCAAGGCTAACTCTGCAGTGAGGGAAAAAGAACTATCAGCAATTCAAGGCATCTTGGCAGTACATTAAATAAAGGGGGTCAGCATACTGAGATAGGTTCACACTTGAAGGCTGTGAGTAGCACAGGCAAACCTGAGACCTCTGTTTCCATCAGAGAAGGTGAGCTCTATTTTGTTACCAGTCTCTAGTGAGAGACAGGAATGCAAGCCATCACACAGATACACTGCTCTATTAGGCACAGCACCAGCCCGTCATAAGGAATATTCTAATGCCAAAGGCTTGTGATCTTTCAGCCTCAGTCAGAGTTAAGGAAGGCAGTCAAGGGGAGCTGACCAATGCCTATATGCACAGCACTTGGTCAGTATCCAGGGCCACCTTACAATGGCCCCCAATAGAATGGTTCAGAGGTGGGAGAGAGACTTCTTAAACAAATCTACCAGATATATGTCTTGGCATGAGATGCACACCCACAAAAGCTGTGTTTCTGCCATGCTGGGCCACTGTGGTCCACTGAAAACATTTAAAACAGTCCTCTGGAATGTCTGCTGACTCTGTCTTTTCATGTTAATAAACCAAATGCAAACTCCCATGTCACATGCACATAGGCAAGATAGATCTGAGGGTCTAGAATAACTATTTCAAGACCTCCTCAGCCCAAGCACCTCTGAGATAATATCACCATGTATTTTATCACTGGCTGCTCCCCTTTTCCTTCCTAAGGTACAATGCTATCACCTTGGTGGAAGTAGACGTCCTCACCAAAATGACATGCATTATCTCTGTATGGGAGGTACAAATGCCCCTTTATTCATCGTAGAAATATTTTACCTAAATAGACTTCCAGCCACCTCATCTACCCACTCTAGAAAGAAAATTCTATTCAGATCCTTTCATTCACCTACCTATCTACAGCAAATCATAGACACCATCAACCAGGCAGAAGAAATCCTAGAAAACTCATCTTTCTGACAGTACATCTGGTCTACCACACCTTCTATGTGTAGAACTCACTACAAATCTTCATCAAAAGCACTCTCCTCTGTAGCAACAATAATTTCTACTCCTGTAACTTCTTTATATCACCACCTTTCTAAAGACTATTGGGTGCATGGAATCACTTAAAGCTACACAAGAGGATCTAAAGGACTTGCTTGAACATGACAAAGAACAAAAACCAAAGGCATAGAACCTAGAAGACAAAATCAGAATCAGAGAGATCATCTGGCATTCTTCTTGACACAGTCATACTTCCTAGCTTTTCAAAGTTGCTGAAAGACTGTTTTTCAGGTCTGTCAAAGTCATGAGAGCAATAACTGAACCTCAGATTGTGATTAAAAAAAATAATTGCATAAATGCTCAGGCCCAGGACACATCTGATTCACTTATTGAACTTGAAAGTATGAAAATGAACTAGTCCAAACTCTAGACAGAAAAACAAGTCACCTACAAAGGAAAAAATGGTTTGCATCCCACTTTTCTCCACAGCAGTATTAATGCCAGAGACAACGGTGAAATATAAAAAGAGTTCTAGGGCCGACCCTGTGGCTCACTCAGGAGAGTGCGGCGCTGGGAGTGCAGCGGTGCTGGTAGCGCCCAGGCCGCGGGTTCGGATCCTATATAGGGATGGCTGGTGCGCTCACTGGCTGAGCATGGTGCAGACCACACCAAGCCAAGGGTTGCAATCCTTTACTGGTCACATAAAAAAAATAAAAAAAATAAAAATAAAAGAGTTCTAAAATATAGGACCAAAAACATTTTCCCAGGCTTGGTGTCATATTAGTAAAAATGAGCATACTTAAACAAGAAAGACCTCAGGGAATATAACACACTGAGCTCTTCTTGCAATGAAAAATAAGTTCGATGACGAAATCCAGTTGATTAAGAAATGAATCAAAATTAGAAATTGAGGAATAGATAAGTGGTGGCAGAAGAACACATGTTGAGCAATTAATCCATTTCCATATAGAATACTGGAAAATATCCAGGGCATATAACCACAATTAGTCTTGACAGTGTAAAAATAAAACAACTCACAAACATGCCAAAATTGAGAGAGGAAGATGACAGGAAGCAAAAAAGTGCTGAAGTCCTCATCTTTCATCACAATGAGTCAATTAATACAGTCTAAAACCAAGAGTTAAGTTGAAACAAAAAATAACAACTTTGACCTCTTATTTTTTTAATAAACTCATTTTTTTACCTAACAAAGTTTTTTAAAAAAGAGGAAGCAATGTATTTTTGTTGTAAAGAAACGTATTTGAAGTCCAGCAATTCCATTAATTTTTCTTCTATGAAAAAATATTATGACTTTTACTTTTTAGATGAGACCATTTAACAAAAGTTCATCCATCCCTCCATCTATCCATCCATCCCTCCATTTATCCATCTATTCAATTGTCTTTCTCCTATGCATTCTATGTGAATGGTGACCACTGGAGTGGTACAATATGGCAGCCCAGATGCTTTTATCTGTATATACGTGTAGAAAGATGGTTAGAATGAAGTTTCCATAGTGTTAATGCTTATTTCTTGGTGGTAGAATTTGAAGTTATTGTTTAAACTTTTTTGTATTTTTCAATATTGCTTTAAAAAATTTGAGTATCTACTCTTATTACAAAAAAAAAAATCTTTCTTTAAGTAAAAACAAAGATACAGAATTTTAATTGAACTACTTAACCTTGAATATTTCCACATATGTGAAGCAATCATCTAGAACCTGTGCTTGTATTCTCACTGTTTTATCAATTCCATCTCCCCAGCTACAAATTCCTAACTGCACAATCCCAACCTTGAGCCCCACCCCTGTCGTCTTAATCCCTGGTATTTGGAAACTAATGTTTCCCTGTGGACTCCTATTTATTTTCCAAGTGTCCTGGAGGAATTTTTGCTGCAGTTTTGCTGCCTAAAGACCTCTGTGCTGCCTTCCATCTTTGAGCTGGATGTCATTGTAAATAGCGAATGTTATTATTTTACTCTGAAATTAATTTAACAGAACTCTAGGTTTGTTGACAATTGTATCTTGCGGCCTATTGGAAATTATTTATTTATTCTGACTTTCTGTTTAGGTATCAAGATTTTAATTAATGTTACTATTTTAAGAATACCATATATAATGCAATATAAAATTAGAGGCAACATTTTTAAAAATTGGCTATCTAGCATCCAAACCCCTGCCTTTGTTTGGGGAATTCTCCAAGGTCTGAACCTATGCTGTAAGTCCACAAGTGTGCCTCTCACACGTACCCCATCTCACATACATCCGGACCTTGACTAGTCCAGTCACTTGAACCAGTCTAAGATTTGAATCTGGAGTCAGACAAAGAAATAGGGTGAGTAGAGAATTCATTTTGGTAGCAGCACCCATAGCAATTGCCACTAGATGCAGTGCTATCAGCAGCATTCGTGTCCTGTGCTGGCAGAGATAGGTGGATGAGCTGCAGCCTCCATCCTACAGCCATGGATAGGATTCTAGCTGCTAAGCCGTCCTGTGTTCCTGCTTGTTTTCGAAGCCTGGCATTTTAGTCTTCCTAGTAATTCTGTGGGCTACCCAACAATCTCTCCATAAACTCCTTTTCTGTTTCAGTCAGCTTGCATCCATGTCTATTGCTCACAGTTAAAAACCTTGACTGAGGGCCGAGTCCGTGGCACACTCGGGCGAGTGCAGCACTGGGAGCGCAGCAGCGGTCCCGCCGCGGGTTCGGATCCTATATAGGGATGACCGGTGTGCTCACAGCGCTCACTGGCTGAGCGCGGTGCGGCCGGTCTCAAAAAGGACAAAAACAAAAAACAAACAAACAAAAAAAACCTTGACTGATATGGTACTTATGCTCTGTGTATATTTCTTTGTACTTTAAATTATTGGTGCAGAACTTTCAACCTTAAATTCAAATTGTGACAGTTGTCTGTATTACTAATTCTGCCTATGCTTTTGACAATCTATTTGCCTGTGTTTTTGTTGTTGTTGTTGACTTAACAATGGACTCCTCCATTTTCATTTTCTAATAATTCATTCAAAAACATTTATTGCACTAACCATTGTGCTGGGTTCTGGGGATAAAGAGAGAAGTTACACCGTGTCTACCATTGAGCTCAAATGCTAGTGGGGAAGGAAGAAAAGAAAATAGTGGGATGGGGTAAGCACAAGATATGACAGAAATAAAAAAGAAGAGCACGGGAGACCGGCACTTAAGGAGTCAGGAAACTCCACCCCACAAGGAGACCTTGAGGGATGAGCAGAAGAGCAGGTGGAAGGTGGCAGGCTATCACCACAATGAAGACAGGAAGCAATGTCTAGTCAGGAAGCCTCTCCAACATGGGCTTTCTACAATGACAAGGGCAATGGGCATGTCTGAGGGCTGTTTCCCAATCCTGTGTGATCAGCAGAATAACCTAGGGCTTGTTAAATTTCAGACATCTGAGCGCTCTTCCTCCAGAGATCTGATTCAGTAGGTCTGGAGTGAGGCCCCAGGTGACTCACATGAAAGGGAAACTGTCGCAAGGAATGAGGCTGGAGGCAAAATTCATGAAGGGTCTTGTTTACTAAGAAGTTTGAATTTTATTCTCAAGGTAAGGTGGAGCCATTAAAGAATTTTAAGAAGAGAAGTGATAAGATCAGATTTGGATTTTAGAAAGTTCACTCAGGCAGAAGTAAAGAATTGCAGGAAAAGGAGACAGACAAAGGCAGACCAGCACGGGTATTAGAAGTACTCTGGTTGAGACAGTATGTCTGATGTAAGGCTGTAACCTGCAAAACAGAATCAACAGGATAGAATTACCGACAGATGATAACTGTTGGCTGGGGGGTTAAGAAGGGGAGAGTCTAAAATGGTGACTAAGTTTGGGGCTTGCACACTTTGTGCATAAGGGTGCTGTTCATCCATATAAGACAAAGAAGAGGAAAAAACAAAAAAATGAGTTCAATCTTGACCATGTTAAATTTGAGGTACATGTGGAATGACAGTCAAATATCTTATGGAATCTTCTATGCATGAGTCTGGAGCTCAGAACATGGATCTGGAGAGAAGCTATAGACTATTTTTCAGATATAAGTGGAAGTTATGTCAGTGCCACTCAAAGAACTGGATGGAAGGCAGTGGTGTCCTGGCCACAAAGGCCCATTCCAAATTGCAAACGTTGTATAAAGCTACAGACTACACCAGTTGTTGGGTTGAGGCAATAGCTGTGCTAAAGCCAAGATGTTTCATTATTTTAGTAATGCTAAATTTCCACTTGTATTGTCCAGGCTAGGGGTCAGGGCCCACAGACCCTTCAAACCCATTGTACAGACTGGCTCACAAACCCCCCACATGCCAGGCTGGGTCACCAAACCCCTCACACACAGGTCCACAGCTCTAGGTAGTTGGGAAAGATCCCAGGAGCCACTGGCAGATGACACGAGCTCAGTCCTCAGCAGTAGCAGCTTACAGCAGCAGAAGCAATGGTGGCGGTGGCCTCTTGGGGCATCCTGTGGGCACTGGCAGCAACAGCCTCCAGCAGCAGTAGTGGCCTCCCCATACCCCTTGCCCCTGGGTTAAGTCCATAACCCAGGACACCTGGGTGCACATGCACAATTACATTAGAAAATAACCAAGGAACACCTGGGTGCACATGCATATTTACATCAAATGCTTGGCAAGATTCTGAACATCTGAGGGGCCCTGACCATTTTCCTCTAATTTTCCCAACACATGGCAATGTGTCTCAACATTCCATTCACATGGAGACTTATACAAAGTAGGAGCTGGCCGGTTAGCTTAGTTGTTTAGAGCATGGTGTTATCACACGGAGGTCAAGGGTTTGGATCCCTGTACTTGCCAACTACAAAAAAAAAAGAAAAAAAAAGAATGAAGATTCCTGGACCCCAGTGGTTGAGATGTAAGGTAGGACCCAGAAATCTGTATTAAGAACAAAAAACCTAAGTGATTTTAATAAGTAATTGGGTTTAAGAACCACTGTATAAGATGGTAGTTCCCAAATGCACATTAGAATTGCCTGCTGCAGGCACAGAAAGAGAAATATTGCATGGCCTCACTTCTAAGTGGGAACTAAAATGTAAACAAATAAAATTAAAAGAAAGAAAGAAAGTTACAACAATCACAATTACACATTGAACTTTCAAAAAGGAGAGAACAGAATGGAGGTTACCAGAGGTGGGAAAGGGGGAGGGGCTGGAGGGGGGTTAGTGAGAAATTGGTAAAGGGCCACAAAAAATGGTTACATTGTGTAATGTTGGATATACTAATTATCCCGATTTGAGCATCACATATTGCACACAGATATTGATATTCGACACGGTACCCCACAGATAGGTACAATTATGTTTCAATAAGAAAAAATACTCCTTTTTGTTGCAAGCTCGAAAAAAAAAAGAATTGTCTGCAAAACATAATTATACGTATTTGTGGGATACAGAGCTGAATATCAATATCTGGGTGCAATTTGTGGTGATATTCATCATTACGCAATATAATCATTTTTTGTGACACTATATTAATTAAATCAGTATGTCTGGGGGGCCAGATGTTAGCATTTTTTAAACCCCAAGTGATTCCAATGTGTAATAAAATTTGGGAACCACTGATGTAGATTACTGATGGCTAGAATGGGCCAAGTAAAGTTTACACATGGCAGCTGAAAGTAGTGTAGTCAAAGGCCTAGGCATTAATATAAGCAAAGAGTAGAGCCCAGATCAGAGCTGAAGAGGCAGCACCATCTACCAGATCTGCAATAAAAAGGAGGTTAGGTACAGCTGACTCATGTGACCTTCTCAGAAATAAGTTACAGCCCAAAGCATAAGAATGGTATAAACTTAAAGATATTCTCTTGAATATCTTAAGTAAAGTAAGTAAAGAGGTCTAGGTCTTCTTAATTCTGTGAACTGACAGCTGAAAGATTCTGAGTAAATTCATTTGAGATTGTACTGGAAGAAAACAGAGGGAGAACTGAAGAATCCTGAGCAAACTCTGGGTTACAGTGTCCTTTAAGGGGCATCTAAAGAAGAGATACGAGTGCACTGCAAAAAGTTCATGGAAAGATTCATATTATTTGTATTTTTCCACAAACTTTTTGAAGTACCCTCATACCGTTTAAAGGGAATGGCAAGGCACATCAGAGAGGTAGGAGACAAATCAGGAAAGATAATATTGCAGAAGTTACTGGAAGAGAGAATTTCAAGGAGGCAATAACCAGTAGTGTCAAATGCTGCAGAAAGAAGTGGTAGGGGAACTGAAATGTCAGTTGGACCTATCTCTTCATGCACATTAGAAACAATTGGAGGGTAGGATGCCATTTCTCTTGCAACCTGCTTGATAACCACTATCCCAACCGCATTGGGTTGGTGCATTATTGAGGCATGGAGAAGTACTATTTGAACTTCAAAGTTCATTAGCAGCCTCCTTTCTCAAATTCGCATTGCACCGGTATGATTGCATTTCTAACAGAAGCATCCTGAAACACGCCCCTAAAATAATCAAAAGGAAGGTTCTAAACAACTGGCTGTTAAAAACTGACTATAAGGAATAAACTGCTTCAGTTTAGAGAGGTGAAGGCTGAGAGGGCTGTGATTGAATCATCCGATTAGTCATTGTCTACTCTATCCTACCTCTGATCTCATTTCCATTCACTTTATTCTCCAATGAACAACTCTGTTACTTGTCACTGAATTTCAGAGTGTGGTTCATCCAATTCATCCCTCACTGGCTGTGCTCATGCAGCTCTTCCCTCATCCCATTCCCTCCCGTAACAAATCAATGAAGGGCTGACTTGAGCTCTGACTCAGATTGCCTGGGTTTGTGTCCATGCTCTGCCACTTACCTGTCGTGCGACCTTGAGCAGATAACTTGAGCCCTCTGTGCCTTATTTTTATCTCCTGTAAAAGAGGCCATAACAGAGCTTACCTCATAGGAACGTTATGAGAAATGAAATAAATTACACATGGAAGGTGTATGGTAAGAGCTGTGTGATGTTAAGTATTCATCTCACTCAGATTCAGTTTTTTCATCTCTAAAATACCTATGAAAATCTTATCTACCTCATATTGTTGTGGAAATTAAGATAGAAAATGCACCTAAAGTAAATCAGCCTAGTGCCTAGTTCATACTAAGCATCAACAAATAGTAGCTATTATAATTATCAAATCCCAAGTAAAATGGCACCTGTACCGTGAATGCTTTCCTATTCCTGGCTTAAGTAACTCATTTCCTATTCCATGCTCTGCTCTGTATTTCAGTTTTAGTATGGCCATTATTTCTCTCTCTGTTTCTCTGTTGTTTACATCTTTATCCTCCCCACCAGATTATTAGATTGAGAACAGAGAGTTTTTTTTAATCTGAGAAGATTACACTGAAAGAACCATATTTTATTAATCTAACTCTTAAACAACATAAAACCATGACATTTTTATTTATTTTTCTATTTTTTTTTTTTTTGGTGGCTTGCCAGTCCTACGTGATTTCTTCAAATTCACATAGTAGGCTCTCATTAACTGGAAGTTGAATTACTTAACTTACATTTTTATATCGAGCTTTTTTTTAATGTTTATATTGTGAATTTTAATGATACTTAACATGGATGCAATGAGAATGTGGGAGAACTGTAAGTTGGAGCGTAAATTGGAGCAATCTTTTGGAAGAAAATATGGCAACCAGAGTTTCCAAAAATAGGGGACTGGTTAAATTAGGATATACTGATATGATAGAAAAATATGGAATATTATCTATGCCATATTAAATAATGGATGTATACATACATGTATATGCTGATATTGAAAGATCTCTAAAATGTATAAGTATAAAAATATACAAAACAATGTAAATTGTATGCTTGCTTGTGTAAAATTAAAGATAGATGTGAATTTATGCAGATTTATGCTTTTTAAAATTAGAAAGTATAATAAGCAATTGTTCACTTGGAGAGGGTGGTAGGGGAGGGGAGGGAATTGAGGTCTTTCTCTTTCCATTTTGTAACTTTCTGCACTGTTTAAATTTTATTACCTTGTACATGTATTACTCTTAAAAGATTTTGATAGGAAGGGAAATTAAGGTCTACCCTTTTTTTCATTGTTTTATTCTTTGTACCTCAGTGTATTTTTTTTTTAAACTGCAAAAATTTCCTCATATTTGATGTTGTTCAAAATCATATTTTAATAGTTGTATAACATTCTACCATATGACACACATGATTTATTAACCCTTTTTGTTGAGTATTTTAGTGTGCAATGCTTTGGCAGTTATAACACTGAAATAAGTAATGGATGATTTCTTTAGAGAAGTTCTGGAAGTGGAATTGCTATGTCAGTAGTAAAATTTTGCCATTGATAACCCTTCTAAGAACAATAGGTCTTAGAATACTCTCCTGGATGCCTTGATGGGTTTAGTATGCAACTTTGGAACTAGAAGTTTGGAGGAGCTAAAATGTTGTGCACAATAGAGAAGAACCTTGAACCCCAAAGGCAATGGTGGGGGGAATGAGAGATGGAAATAAGACGTAAGACTGTGCTTCAAGGATGTTACCCCCTCCCCCTGAGTGGATTTCTTTGGGAGACTGTGAAGAAGCTGGATTGTTATATAGAGAAACAAAGGCAGCATATAAACACAGGAGCCTGAGGCCAATTACACCACAGCACATAAACCTGGGAATTAACAGAAACCATGGGGAGGGCTTAACAGTTTCACCAATCAGGGAACTGGGAACAGTGTCACATGTAACTAACTAGCTTTCTTGGGGCAGACTTTCCAGCCCTCTTTACCACACACACCCCTCCTCTGAGGACCTCTGTGTTATTGGCATCATAAAATCTTGTGATTCATATCACCAAATTGTTTCCTGAAGGGGATGCCCACATTCATCCTTTCACAAGGCAGAAAGAGGCCTGACTCACCCACTATCACCAATAGAGAATATTACAGTTTGTAAGTCTTTAGCAATTGAACAGAAAAAAAAAATTCTCACTGACTTACCTGACAATTTTTATTTTCATCTCATTTCATGGAGAAAACAGAAGGCATCAAACAGGACCTTCTTTTTCAAATGACACTAATGCACTAATAGCTTCCACCTCTATGGCACTTGGTATGTGCTAGACATTTTTAAAGTGCTCTTATAAACATAAGCTCATTGAAAATTTCACATAAAAAACCTATGAGATAGGGAATACTTTCCTTCCATTTCACTGATGAAGAAATTGAAGTCCAGAAAGAGCGTAATTTGACAAGTTTACAGTAAATGGTAGTAGTTGGATTTGAACCCGGTTCCCTAGTCTGTTCTCTTAAACTCTCTACCATGCTCCATCTTTCTTCTGTCCATCTTCTGCAAACCTGCTGCCCACATCATCACCCTCCACTGCTTTTAGGCTCTTTTAAGTGTCCAAGGCCAATCCTTCTATTCTCCTTCGGATTGCATCACTCTCCACCTTCTAAGAGCTCTCTCCATCGCTTCTCTATCTTTCCCATTCATCTTCAACCTCCCTTCAGTCCTAATATCACCCACCTTAAAAAAAACAAACAAAAAATCACAGTAAAAAGCAAACAGCACATATGTCAAACCTATATTTCCTTCTACCTACCACAGATTTTCTCTTAACTATTGTCCACACTGTCTGCACTTTTTCACCCTCCATTGCCCTCAACCCATTCCAGTCTTGCTTCCACTTCAACCAGCCCACTAAAGCTGTATTTGTCGACTGCATCAATGACTTTAGGTTTTTCAAATCTAGTGGATCCTTCTTTCATTTAACTTGTATTTAATACACTTGACAATTCCCTCTTCTTGACTAATATACTACCCTCTTCGGGTTTTCATTCTATGTTCTCCATTTCATCTGGGTCTTTGTTAGCCCCTGTTCCTATGCTCAGCCTCTAAGCTTTAGCTTTACTGAAAATTTGAACCTGTGATCTCTTCTCATTGTACTCAGTCTATCAAGTTGACCACATTTGGTCTCATGGTTTTTAATTATTACCTAGCTGGTGGTGTCTCCCTAATTTATCTTATATGCCAGTTCCACTGGGATGTTGCTCAGGAATCTCAAGCTTAATATTTAAAAACTGAATTATTTATTTTCCTACCAATCAGAACTTTTACTTACCCCCTACACCTGAAAAATCCCATGAGGACAGGGACCAGGGTGGTTTTGATGCCTAGAACCTAGTATACATAGGGGGTACCCAGTAAATGTTTAATGAGTGAATGAATGAATCATAATTTTTTTGTTTGAGGTGATAATTCAGAATCCAAACTGTTACTCACCTACAGACCTATAATTGGTTAATGTGCATCCAAAATTATTGGAAGAAATAGTATATGTAGTGAATAACTTTGAAAATTAGAAAGGAACTTTAGATATTTGAGTATATAAGGTTTTAGAGTTGAAAGGAGCCGTAGTTCAGATCTCATGTTTTACAGTTGAGGAAACTAATGTTAATTTACTTGGTCAATATGACATCAGTCTTGGCAGAGCTGGTGTAGAACCTTACAGTCTGATAACAAAATTGTGTATGTGTATAGGTTCACTATACTTCATTTTTGTGTGTATGTATTAATGAATATATTCATTATATATGTACGTATATGTATATACTTGTATATTTTCATACAATGAATGTCTGTATCACCAACTGAAAACATCTTAACTAATCCCCACCTACTCTCCATCAGTACCCCCAGAATGTAGAAAAGTACCTGACACATGATGGATGGTCAATATATTTCAGACTGAGTAACTTGGAGACTCTTAAACTTCGTAACAACCAAAATAAACCCTAAACTTTTCTTTATAAACATAGTTGCCTATGTTTAAAACAACAACAACAAAAACAGAATGCATAGTATGAGAAGTATGAATGAGATTATAAGGTAGATGGGACATTTGGAATTGAGCTCATTTAAAAATGTCTGAGACCTGTGGTTCTTCTAAAAATGGGGCAATTTCTTTCAAATTTCCTGTCTGTGCCAGGTACTTTACACACATTGTCTCATTAAGTCTGGCAGCCCAGCAAGATAGGTATTATAACCATTTTGTATGTAAGGAAAAAGAAACTCTAGAAGAATAAGTAATTTGCCCAGAGTTGTATAACAAATATCAATGACGGGATTTAAATTAAAATCTGAATCTGAATAGCATAGCATAGGCTTTTCCAACTCTGATGGACTGTCTTTTCCAAAACAGTGAGAAGTGTCATTTCCCACTTACTAGACTACTGAGTTCAAATTAATTTTGGGTAGGGCCCGGAGAGAAAGAATTATATCTATTTCTTTCTTTCTTTTTTTAATCTAAAAGAAAGCCCAACAAGATAAAAAACAGAACAAAACAACTTAGAGTTCATAAGGACCAAACTCTTATTTTTTCATGTTTAAAGCAACTTTACTGAGTATGATTTACATAAAATAAAATGTACCCATCTTAAGTTTACAGTTTAATGAGTTTTGACAAATGTACACACCTGTGTAGTCATCGCCCCAATCAAGAAATACAACATTTCTATTACACAAAAAGTTCCATCACCTCTTACTTCCTGGCTTCAGGCAACCACTGATATGCTTTCTGTCATTTTAAATTAGATTTGCCTATTATGAGATTCTATGTAAATGGAATCATATGGCATATCCTTTCTGTTTGGCTTTTTCTCACTCAGTGTAATGTTTGAGATTTGCAAACATTGTTTGATGTTGCAAGTTTCAGTAGTGTACTCCTTTTTATTGTTCAATAGTATTCCATTTAATGAAGATACCATTGCTTTTTATCCATTCATCTATTTTCAAACATTTAGGTTAGTTCAAAGTTTGGGGTATTAAGAATAAAGCTGCTATGATCTTTCATGCACAATATTTGTGTAGGCATTTGCTTTCATTTCTTGTAGTTAAATATTGAGGAGTGGAACTGGTGGATCATATAGTAGCTGAATATTTAATTTTACAAGAAATTGTAGAGCTAATTTTCAGTGTGGTTGTATCATTTTGCATGAGAGTTCCAGTTGCTTTATATTTTTCTCAATGCTTGGTATGGTCGGTCTTTATCACTTTAGCTAGTCTAGTGGGTAGGTGGTAGTATATTGCATTGTGGTTTTGATTCACATTTCCCTAATGAGTAATGATGGTAGCATTTTTATTCATTCAGCGTCTGTATATCTTAATTGCTAAGTAGTAATACATTGCATGAAGATACCATAAGTTTTCATATGTTGATATATGTTGAGGTTTTGTTATTAGGTGCACACACATTTATTGCTTCCTAACTAATTGTCCCTTTTAACATTATGAAATGTCTCTCTATCTCTGGTAATAAGCTTTCTCTTAGAAAGTTTATCTGATAATAATATAACCATTCCTGCCTTTTGTAGCTTATTCTTTGCACAGTATATTTTTTCCACCTATTTACTTTCAACCTAATTATGTTTTATACTTAAAGTGTATCCCCTATAGGCAGCATATAATTTGGTATTTTGGGGGGTCCAATCTGGGCCATTTTTTAAAAAAATTGGAGTGCTTAGGCCTCATTTAACATTTAATATAATTGTTTATATGGTTAGACTTAATAAATCAGTTTGTTTTCTGTTTTTTTTCCCCACTTTTTTTTTTGTTCCTCTCTTCCCTTTTTCCTACCTAATTTTGGATTATCTCAATATTTATTAGTATTACATTTTAATATACCTATTGGCTTTAAAGATACACTTCTTTGCATTTATTTATTTTTTTTAGTTGTTGATATAGGGCTTACTATATATATTAAAAAGTAGAGTTGAAAAATAATATGAATCTTTCCATGAACTTTTAAATGTACTGTCACACCTGTATGTACATATATACTATATAGTATATATATCCTATACTACACAGTATATATATATATATACTTAGAGTATATTCTTTACTATTTAAAATTAATATTATACTGCTTTATATGAAATGTAGAAACCTTTCAACAATAAAGATTGCTTCCTTTCCTCCTGCCATTCTTTATGTTGCAGATGTCATGTGTATTATATCTATATGTATTGAAAACAACACATGACAATATCATAATTTTTGCTTTGAAAAGTCATATACATTTAAAAACAACCAGGAGGAAAAATGGGCATTTATATTTGTTCAGATATTTATCATTTCTGACTTTTGCTATTTAATTCTGAAATCCAAATTTCCCTCTAACATCTATCATTTGCTTCAGCCTTTTAGACAATTTTCTTTAGCATCTTTCATAGTGCATGGCTGTTGGCAACAAATTCTTAAAGTTTTCCTTTTTATGGAAGTATTTACCATTTGTAAATCCTGAAGGATATTTTAGCTGGATATAGAATTCTGGGTGAATCATTTTTTTCTTTCAGCACTTTAAAGATGTTGTTCCATGTCATTTGGCCTCCAGGGTTTCTTTTGATAAGTCTGTAATCATTCACATCATTACTACTCTCTATGAATGTACCGTTTCTTATAACACTTTTAATTTTTGTGTGTGTGTGTGACTGGCAAGTTCTTGGATATTAACCCTTGACCTTGGTGTTAGCAACACTGCACTCAATTTTTAAAATTTTTAAAAAGTTTTCGGTCTTTCAGCAGTTTAATTATAATGTGACTAAGCACGGTTTTCTTTGAATTTATCCTGTTTAGAGTTCTGAGTTTCTTTAAGCTGTTAATTTGTGTCTTTATCAAAATTTAGGAAGTTTTAATCATTATTACTTCAATTTTTCTGTCTCAATCTCTTTCTCATACTTCTTGGATTCCAATTACTTGCACATTAGATCTTTTGATATTTTCCCACAGGTATGATTGTATCATTTTTTTTTTTCTCTGTCCTTCAGACTGGGAAAATTTTTATTAATCTAGTTTAAAATTTACCTTTTTTCCTGTCATCTATATTCTGCTATTGAGCCTATCAAGTGGAGTTTTTGTTTCTGTTATTGTACGTTTTAATTCTAAAACTTTCCATTTGGTTACTTTTTATGTAATGTATGTTGGTGAAATAGAATAGTTTGGTCAGGGCCCTCCCCTCGGGTCCGGTTCGGTGTGGTCAGCATCCTTTGTAAGCAAATTGTGTGTGTGTGTGTGTGTGTGTGTGTGTGTGTGTGTGGAGTTAGTGCGAGTGCGCACCAATGTATCATTTTTAGTTTTGTTGCTATTCTTGTGTTCTTCAGAGAGAAAGAGAGGGGAGAGAGAGAGAGAGAAGAGAGAAGAGAGGAGTTCTAGTGAAGCAGATGGGCAGGCTTCGGCCTTGGGCATCCACCGCACACAGCCATGCTTTCCAACCTATAGCTTCTAAGGACCTTTTGGCTGGTTACCTAGCTCATAGACCTGCGTGAAGGGGTCTGGTGACCCAGCCTGGCGTGTGAGGGGTCTGGGGACCCAGCCTGGCATGTGAAGGGTTTGTGACCCAGTCTGTGAATGGGCTTGAGGGGTCTGTGAGCTCCAGACCCAGCCCTAGCTCAACAATTGGCCTAGTCAGCAGGATTACGGGCAGCTAAAAGAGCCCAACAACTGGCGTGGTCACCTAGCCAGAGCACCACAACTGACATAGTCGTGGTCGAGTAGCTTTACAATTGGCATCTTGGCAGGATTATGCCACAATGTATTTTTCAATTTCCTCCATTTTATTCACTTCCAGTTTGTTTTTCTTTACCTCACTGATTAACTACTGTATAGTCCTTGTCTGATAATATTTTGATAGTCTCAGGGCTGGCATCTGTTGGTTGTCTTTTCTCCCGAGCATGGGTCATATTTTCTTGATTATTTTCATGGCAAGTAATTGTGGATTGTGTCCTGGACATTGTGACTCTTCTGATGTATAGATTTTGGGTTCTGCTTTAATCCTCTGAAGAATGTTGATAATTTTGTTTTAGTAGGCATTTAACTTAGGTGGGTTCAGATGGTAACCTCTCACTGACGCCTTTGAGTGGTAGTCCAAATCTCAATTTATTTCTTTGAGCTTTGGTTACACTGTTTTGGGTCTATTCTGTGCATTCATGGGTCTGAGGATCAGCAGAGTTTTTTGTGTGTTCATAAGCAGAATGAGATGATCCCCTTCTCCACTATCTTTCTTCCTGGAGAAGCAGGAAGCCTGCCTAAGCTACTTTCCTTGTTTCCTTTACCGAGAAGTATGTCAGTGTTTCTCTGGAAGATGTAGCTGCTTACAGTGCCCCATGACTGAGACTGTGTCTTGGAGAAAGCTGCAAAACCACCACCACAGCAAACTCATTCCTGTACCAGTCACTTCTCTAAGTTTTATTTCTCTCCGTGATCTGCCTGTTTTTCTTCAGTGCTCTCAGGTAGTTGTTTTTAATATTTTGTTTAGTTTATCATTGTTATCAGTGGGAGGAATGAGTTTGTAGGGGGGTTATATTGCCTGAACAGAATTGAAACCGATTAATGTTTTGTCAAGAGCCGACAGTTTTAATTTTGGTGAACTCCAAATTATTCATTTCTTTGCCGTATGTTTAGTAAGTTTTGTGTGTTGTAAATGATATCTTTGACTATCCCAAGATCATGGAGATTTTGTTTCACTTATATTTTCTTCAAAATTCTTTTGGCTTTCCTATGATCTGTTTCAAGTTAATTTCTATGTGCAGTGCAAGGTAAGGATCAATGTTCATTTTTTTCCAAATGGATATTAAATCTTTCCGATACCATTTCTTGAAAAGACTGGGATTTCTTTTTCCCTCCACTGAATAACCTTGTGAACTTGATTGCAAATCAACTGATCATACATGTGTGAATGTGTATATGTGTGAGTATTTCCTTCTAGTTTTTCTATTTTATTCCACTAATCTCCATGTCCTTACACAAATTTCTCTCTATTTTGATTAATTTAGCTAATAAATCTTGGAATCACAAAATAAAACCCATCCAATTTTTTTTCTTTTTTCAAAATTATTTTGGCTATTCTAGATCCTTTTCATCTCTCCCTAAGTTTTAGAATTAGCCTATCAAATTCTACTTTTAAAAATTGTTAAAATGTTTACTGAAACTGAATTAAATCCATAGACTAATTTGGGGAGAATTGCCATGATAATAATATTTGGTTTTCAAGTTCATTAATGTGGTTTATCTTTCCATATATTTAGGTCTTTTTTATTTCCCTCAGTAATGTTTTATAAACTTTAGGTTTTGCACATGTTTTGTTAAATATATCTCAAATATTCAATATTTTTTGATGCTATTATAAATGGTATTTATAAAGTTTATTTTTCAATTGTTCAGTTGCTAGTATATAAATTTTTGTATCTTGACCTTGTCTTCTGCAACATTGCTAAATTAAATTATTATTCTAATACCTTCTTTTTTAGGTTGTATGTTCCTTAAGATTTTCTACATACATGAATACATGATTATGTCATCTGTGAGTTAAGAAAGTTTTATCTTGCTAATTTGTATTTTTCTTTTTCTTATTCCACTGGCCAAGAGATCCAATATAGTATTGAATAACAGGTGTTCAATTGAGCTTAATAGTAATGATGAGAGTGTACAACCTTGTCCCTGATCTTAGAAGGAAGACACTAAATTTTACAGTATAATTTATGAAATTAGTTGTGGAGGTTTTATAGAAATTCTTTGTTTAAAATAAGTTCTCTTATTTCTAATTTGTCAAAAGGTTTTTTCCTAATAAAATGGGTGTTGAATTTTGTCAAATGCTTCTTCTGTGTCTATTGAGGTGATTGTATAACCTTTTCTTGTTTATTCTGTTAATATGGTGAATTATCTTGACTGAATTTTTAATATTGAACCAGTCTTACATTTCGGACATACATCCTAATATAACCTAATAGGTTATGATATAATTGTCTTTATGTATCACTACTTTTTATTTTCTAATATTTTGTTAAAGATTTGTATTTTTTTGGCATATGTGTAGTTTTCTTTTCTGGTAATATTTGTCTGGTTTGGTATCGGGAGAATGCTGTTCTCATAATATGAGTTGGGATGCATTCCTTCTATTTTCTGAATGAGTTTGTTTAGAATTATATTTCTTCTAGTTTGATAGAATTCACTAGTGAAGCCATCTGGGCCAAAGTTTTCATGGAAAATTTTAAAATTACATATTCAATTACTTAACAAATATAGCACTATTTAGAATTTCTATTTATTTTTAAGTAAGATTTGGTACTTGTATCTTCAATGGAATTTGTTTTACCTATCAAATTTATTCTCCTAAAGTTGCTCATAATATTTCCTTATGATAAATATCTGTACGTTCTACAGTTATTTTCCTTCTTTTACTCCTGATATTTCTAATAGTGGTAATCTTAATTTCTCTTGTGACTTATTTTTCCTTAGTCTAGTTAGTGGTTTACAAATTCTATTGATCTTTTCAAATTACCAGTTTTTGTTTTACTAATTTTCTTTGTTGACTGACCGTTTTCTATTTCACTGACATCTGCTCTTTACTATTTTCTTCCTGCTAATTTATTTTCTATTTCATTGAGTCGTCTTTTTCTCGTTTCTTAGTATAAAATAATTTTATAGCTTTTTTTCTCTTCTAGCATGAGCATTTAAAGTTATTTTTCTCTTAAGCACGTCTTTAGCTGCATCATGTAAATCTTCTTGTACTTACATTTTTATTCAGTTCAAGTATATTATGATTTCTCTTGTGATTTATTTTTGACCATGGACTATTTATTCATGCCTTGTTTAATTTACAAATAATCCGAAATATTTCACATTTCTGTTACTGTTTCCTAATTTAATCTTGTTGTTAGAGAACACACTATGTATGTTTTCAATCTATTTAAAAGCCTAGAGGCTTCATTTGGCTCAGTATGTGGTCTGTTTTGGTGAGTGCTTCACATACACTGGAAAGAATGTGTATTCTGCCTTTGTTTGATACAATGTTCTCTAAATATCAATGAGGTCAAGTTGGTTGATAGTGGTATTCAACTCTTCTGCATTCCTGCTAATTTTCTCTCTACTTAATCTATTAATTACTGAGTCAAGAATATGAAATCTTCAATTTTAATGTGTCTTTATCTGTTTCTCCTTTCATATGTCAGTTTCAGCTTCATTTCTTTTAAGCTTGTTATTAGGTACATATACATTTGAGATTTGTATGTATTTTGAATAACATGTTCCTTCTATCATTTTAAAATTGAAAGAAAGTGAGCTGAGATGCTGGGTACTGTTCAAGCTTTCTTAAAGAAAGAAATCTGCTGGGCTGTGCTCAGAGTGGCACAGGGCCCAGGGCTGCCCTGAAAATGGGAGACAGCACCAGGTGTGGGGGTGGTAGAGCTTATATAGTGCTCCAAGGGCTAGCCAATACCATCAAGGAGGGTCATTATGCTAATGTGGATCAGGGTGGAGAACTGTGTCCTTGTGGAAGCAAAAGGGATTTCTGTTTAAGTCAGGAGACTTCCCGTAAAGGGAAGGGGGGAGGGGAGGAGGTGGGTGCCACCATTGTGTACTTGGGCTTGTCTAAAGTGGCGCTGGTTATGTTGCAGATCCATTAAAAATGTCCTTCTTTATCTTTGGTAATATTCTCTGTCCTGTGATCTACTTTTTCTGATATTAGTATTGCTACTACTGCTTTCTTATGATTAGTGTTTGCATGGTAAACTTTTTTACTTTAACCTGTGTCTCTATATAAGTGTGTACTTTTATTGATAGCATATAATTGGGTCTTTTGATCTAGTCTGTTTCTGCCTTTTAATTTGAGTGCTTAGACCATTTACATTTAATCTGATCAACGTAATGATTGCATTTAACTCTACAACCATGCTGTATCTTTGAGTCATCTGCTCTTTGTCTTTTTTCTTTTCTTGTCTTCTTTTGCATTTTCACAATTCCATTTTACCTTCACTATTGACTTATTGGCTATACTTCTTTATTTTATTTAAGAGGTTGTTTTCTGGATTATCATATACACCTTTATTTTTCAGACTCCCTTCAAATAATATTGTATCTCTTTACCTATAATGTACGAACCTAAAACAGTATAATTCCATTTTCCTCTCAGTTCTAAACTATTAACTTTTCATACACTTAACTTTTGCCTATGTTAAAACTTCATAATATATTATCTTTGCTTTACCTAGTTATTTATAATTTAAGAACATAAATGAGAAAAAGTCTTTTATATTTACAATTTACACATTTACAATTTCTATCACTCTTCATTCCTTGTATAGATACAATTTTCCTCTGTAGGTATTTTTTGCTGGGTGTAGAATTCTAGGTTAGTCATTCATCCATTTCCTTTTGTGTTACCTGTCTTTTTTTTTTTTTTCCTCCAAACTCCTTGTCCATTTTAAAAATTGAGTTTATTATCTTTTTACTATTACTTATAAGAGTTATATATAAATTCTGAATTCCAATTATTCATATACTTTGCAAATATTTTCTCCCAGTTTGTGGCTTGCCTATCTATTTTTTTTTTAAACAATAACTTTTGATAAACAGTAATTTTTAATGTCAATTTTTTCTTTTATACTTATGGCTTTCTATGGCCTATCAATTTTTCCTACTGAGTCACAAAGATAGTGGCATGTTTCTATCTAAAAACATTATGAATTTAATTTTTGTGCAGATCTATGATCCATCTTGAGTTAACTTGAGTTAATATGGTGTGAGATATCTATTGAGTTTTAATTTTGCTTATTTTTTAATTTCTAAAAATTCTATTTGGTCCTTTTTTGAAAGTGTTATATCACTTATTGTACCTTTCTCTTCTCTACAGATATCTTCAAGCTTGTTTTATTTCTTTAAACACAGTGAGTATTGTTTTATATTTTGTGTCTGATAATTCTGATATCCAATGTCTTTGTGTATCTGTTTCTGTTGTTTGTTGTTTCTGTTGGATCTCAGTCACAGTTTCACTTTCTTGTTTACCTCTTTATCATTATGTATTGGATGTGGTATTTGCAAAATTTTTGTAGAAATAATCTGATATTTACAATGAAGGCATCTTCTTCAGAGAGGATTTACATTTGCTTCTGTCAGACACTTGGGGGCACTGCCCGACTAAGACTAACCAATTCAAGTAATTCAAACTTGGGCTTCAATTCTACTTAAGAAGTTTGTTCTAATTTCTAGATCACCCTTACCTTGATGGTATAGCCCATTGGGGTGCTAACTGACTGTAGGGAGAGCTCCTATTTTAAATGAGTTATGGATTTTGATTTCCTTTCCCTTCATCCTATGAATTGTCAAAACTGAAGTTCTACCTTTCAAGGATCAGAAAATGCTTTCACTGTGTAGGTACTTTTGAGTTAACAAAACTATCTGGGTTTTTATTTTCTTACATTTTCGGCCTAGAAATTTTTTTCTGTGTCATATCATCTATGCTTTTAGGAAGATATTTTTTACATTTTTATCTAGGTGCCTTGGTTATTTCCACCAGGAGTTGATTTGAGTTAGTATGAATAGCCCAATTTTCAATTGCTATCTGACAAGTTTGGGCTTTCCCCCCCCCAAATGATAAGCCACCTGCCTAACAACAGTTGTTGAAAAATGTATCCTTTTCACACAGGTTTCAAATGTCACATTATGTTTTACTCAGTGAGTACATTGGTCTGTTTCTGATCTTTTTCTCTGTTCCATTCATTTCTCATTCATAGTAGAGATTAATGGCTGGAGACCAGTACAAAAAGTCTTCCTATCTTTACTTCCTTTCTTAGCCTTCTTTAACTAATAGATTAGATTTTTCAGGTGATAGGAGAGTACTTGCCTCAAATGTTCACCTAGGACACTCTCATATATTCCTCATGGAAAGATAAAACAGCATAAGCTTTAAAGCAGAGAATTCAGCTACATCTAAAAAATACTATTTATGCATTTGTTTTAATGCAGAAATACCAGGCTCTATATCTTATCACACAGACAAGCTTTCAAGATCATTCTTTATCATCTCTGGGACTCTTATCTGTACGTGACTCTCTAATTCTGACCAGACTTCCACTCTTTCAGGTCCATTTACCCATTTTACCCTCTGGAACTCATAGTCTGTCTTCACTTAAATGCTCTATGTCTTCCAACTTGGCTGGGGACGTTCTTTCTCACTCAGGACAGCTCCACTGTCCCTGCAGGCTTTGCTTTCCCTGTAGTCCTTACAAGTTATTCTCCTGCACTCCACAGGCCATTCGGTCATGAGGGAAGGTGGAAGTCTTTATCCATGCTTCCCATTGCCATTTCTTTATGTCTTCCAACTTGGCTGGGGACGTTCTTTCTCACTCAGGACAGCTCCACTGTCCCTGCAGGCTTTGCTTTCCCTGTAGTCCTTACAAGTTATTCTCCTGCACTCCACAGGCCATTCGGTCATGAGGGAAGGTGGAAGTCTTTATCCATGCTTCCCATTGCCATTTCTTGAAAAAAATTGCTCCTCTTCCTTAAACAAAAATACCCCAAAAAAAAAAAAAAAAAAAAAGCCTATTTGGGGGAAATATATGCTATCCTATTAAGGGCTACCAAACAGTGTTGTTTAGACAGAACTTGCACAAGGCTGTGAAGGTAGCTGTAAGCAGAGGAAGGGTGCTATTTTTTAACATGCACAAGACATATACCATATTCCAAACCTCGTTTGAGCAAGGCTGCATTCACCCAGAGAATGATTTTCTAATTTCTGTGAACACATTCACTGTATGGGGTAGCAGCCACCCTGATTAGATGATACCACCTCCTTATTGTCATCCACAACACCTCCCTCATTCATGGGAGGTTTTATCCCTGACTTGCTGCCTTTCTCTCTACCGCTACCTTGGTCTTTATTCTTGGTGACATCAGTATCCTTACAGGAACCAATTACTCATAACGTTACCATTTTCAAAATTTCAAGCATCTTACTCTTAAACCACTCCCTTCTACTTTTCCAGATCACACCCTTTGTATAGCTATTGCCACAGTTCTTCAAGCCCACCAAGATCTCCCTTCAACATTTTTGTTACCAAGCCAAGTAGGGTCCATTTGCCTACATGCCAGGGAGAGTCAATCACCAAAGCACATGTCTTTGCAGAGAGAGCTTAATCACAAGGCAGCCTTTGTGAGAGAAAGCAGGATATTAGCATGTCAGATCTGCCTTCCCCATAATAGGGAAGGTGGTATATTTATGGGCAAGTGGTTAGGGGAGGCACAAGGCCTGGGGAGATCATGACTGGTCAAAGGATTTGAAGGAGTCTGTTGGTGATCTGCACCAGCAGTGCAGGCTTTTTGCATGTTCAGGAGATGGTGGCAGTCAACAAAATCTGGAGGTGGAGCCTTTGCCTTCTAATGTCAAAGGTCAGAAATTCATGCAGGCTTAGTAGGGATGTCCGTAAGCTCAGCCAGCCTAGCCTAGTTTGTGTTGGGCCAAGCTAACCTCAGTGATCCTGAAAAGAAATCTTAGGCACACAGCTAATGACTTCTATGCCAGAGATGTTATCTTAAAGGGCAGGTAGGAATAAACAGAATGAGAAATTAGTTATGGAAATTTACTGAAAGAACAAGCCATTTAAGCAGAGAATAGATTTTAACTGAAATCCATGGTTACATTTTCACCTTGGATAAAACCCAACCTCTTGTTGAGTTTGATTTTTCTTCTTCCTTTTACACCACAGTTGCTGAAAGTGGCTGGAGAAAAATGAATGACTATACAGACTGTTGGCATTTTGCATTTATATCCCCAAATCCTCAAATATCCCCCAATATGACTTAGCAGTCTTAGGCCGAGAACTGTGAATGGTCTGAGATTTTACCATACTTGCAAGCTAATAAGTTAGCCAATCGCTGTTTCATGAATGTCAGCAGAAGACACAAGACTCCTGGGTCAGAGACAAAGAACTGTATTACTCATAGCACAGTAAGCATTATTACTGCATGAGCATTAGCATATTTACTGTGTTCCCCTGCCCCCATGTTCCTCACAGATTAGCTCAGATGGATCTTTGTGCATGCCATAGGTTGTGTTCAGGAGAGGAACCCTGAGATTAGGGACCCATATCTTTTATGATGGGCAACAAGCAGGCTTCCTGTTGCTCCAAGGGAAGATGAATTCTCTATCTTCCAAGGCTGTTTATTATACCAACAACTTGAAAATATAAATGGAATTAAAAGAAATCAGTGCATTGACTCACAAGATGTGCAAAACCATGAGAGACCCATGGAGAATTGTTTCCCAATAATATTTGAGTCTGGACCATAATCAGAGACTTTCTAAGGCTCCTATGCAAGTTCTCCACTTGTACATGAAATCCCTTCTCTGTTTGTCCGCTCCTGGACTTCTCTGTCTTCAATTTCTTTCCTCTACTTGATCATCTTCATTATCAACCACAGCTAAATGTTATAATAATTGCCCAAACTTAAAAAAAAGCAGAAAGGACAAAACTCTTGACCTCTTATCTTCAGCCAGCATCTGACCCATTCCTCTTCCCCCCCGAAAAAGTCACCTATGTTACCTCTCTCATCAGTCGCACCTTCACCTTCCATTTTCTCTTGAATCTTATCTAGTCAGGTTGCATTCCCACCTCTCTACTGAAACAGTTCCTGTCAATGTTATCAATGACCTTCACATTGCTTAATCCAATGGTCAGTTCTCAGGTATCTTAATTGACCTCTCATCAACGTCTGACACAGTTAATAAGTCTCACTTTCTTGAAGTACTTCCTTCACTTGGCTTCCCCATCCTCCTGATTTTTTCCCAACTCACTGACTGCCTCCTGTTTTCAGCCTCCTTTACCCACTTCCATGATGATCTCATCCTGTCCGATGACTTTAAATACCATTCATATTCTGATGACTCCTAAATGTATTTCTACAGCTTAAGCCTCTTCCCTGACCAAGGAGTCCTAGATATGATTACATATTCACCTTTTCCTCTTAGATGCTTAAAATTAACAGCTCCAAAATCAAATTCTTAATCCACTACTTTGCTCCCTGACAGTCTCTACAGACCCTGATTCTCCTAAAGTCTTGTCTATTTCAATAAAAAGCACCACCATTTAAAGAAGTGTTCTGGCCAAAAACCTTGGAGCCATCCCAGGTTCTTTCTTTTTCTCATATCCTTACATACTACCCATCAGAAAATCTTATGAGTTTTACCTCCAAAATGTATTCAGAACCCAATCTCCACCTCCACCATTGATATTCTAGTGCAAGCTTCCATACTGTCTTCCATGGATTACTGCGATCATTTCCTAACTTACCCCTACTCTATTCTTCATGCAGCATTCAGTGTCAACAAATTCTCAGTGACTTTCCACCACCCTAAGAATAAAATCCATGGTCTTCCAGGTCTTCCATAATGCGTGCTTCCACCACTACCTTTCTTTTTTTTTTTTTTTTTTTTTTTTTTTTTTTTTTTTTTTTTTTT
>NW_007726708.1:523865-535688 GCF_000696425.1 Galeopterus variegatus
CTTTCCCCCCCCCCAAAAAAAAAAACCCTTGTTTTCCCGGGTTTCCCAAATTGGGGGTTCCCCCCCCTCCCTTTTTTTTTTTTTTTTTTTTTTTTTTTTTTTTTGTCTTTTTGTCTTTTTTCCGTGTCCGGCAACGGATCGCAACCCTCAGTGTTGCCCCCGTACCGGACCGGGGACCGGCAACGGGATCGCAAGCCTCAGTGCTGCTCCCGTGCCTCGCTCAGCCAGTGAGCGGGAGCCGGTCTGTATGTGGGATCCGAACCCTCGGGCGGGAGCGCCGCCGCGCTTCCCAAGCGGCGCACCATCCAGTGCGCCACCGGGCCGGCCCACCACCACTACCTTTCTGACTTAGCTAGTCTCTCTCTTCTCCTTACTCACTATGCCCCAGCCACTGGAGACTCTTTTCTATTCCCCAAACACTTCACATGTGCTCTTTCTGCAGAACGTTTGCTTTTGCAGTTGCTTCCATGTGGGAAAGCCTTCCCCTAGATACCTGCATGCTCACTTTCTCACTTCTTTCAGATTTCTGCTCAAATGTCTCTTGAGTAGAAAGGCCATCCTTGAACACTACAACCCCAAATAGCATAACTTGCCTATTACTTTCTGTCTCTTTACCTGCTTTATTTTTCTTTATGGCCCTTAGCACTGACATCACATAGCTACTGAATTTCATCAAGTCTGAGATGTTATCAGTTGAAACATGCCATTATTTTATATGCCCATCAAGAAAGAGAAACTCTGACAGTTAAAATTGACATCATATTTCTTATCACTGAGAAATTTTACTTTATACTCATTGGAAGCACTCTTTTAGATGTTAGACATGGTTTTAAAAACATTATATATCCTTCACACACAAAAAAGAAAACAAATCAATTAAGTTATACCTAAAACATCTTTACATTCAGAGTTTAATCTTCTGATTCACTTCTCAACTCAGAGTTGTCTGTGTCAGTGTTTTTCCACACACTATCTCACAAATAAAATACAATACACCTTCATCTACTTGTGGGTATCTTCCTTTCTTAGGACCTATAAAGCAAGAAATATGGAATTGTGGTCATTCTTCAAATGATAATTCTTGCTTTTCTAATATCAAATTTATGTCCCATTGCTCTATTTCTAGGCCTGGTTAGTGTACACAATAAATTTCCCTTTTCAGCCATGTAAGAATACCATCTTTTAAAGACATTCTAAACAATATTTAAACTCCACATGTATAGCACCAACAATGCACATAATTTAATTGTGTTTATATTATAAACAGCTATAAATAAGTTCACATAGAAAAATGACTCTGACTGCTCCTTGGCTAAATGTGCTTGTAAGATGCCAGTGACTGTAAGATGCATTTCCTTTTTCAGAGATTAAAAATGTGAAATAATGCATGTCTTCAAGTCAATTAAATATAATATGTGTTTGTGTCTCCCACCATAACATGAGCACTAGGAGGGCAGGAAATTGGTTTGTTTTGTTCATTGGCTAATTCTCCTCATCTAGGAGAGTATTTGGAAAATAGAAGTGCAAGAAGTGTTCGTTGAATAAATGGTTGGATAAATTTCTGCCTCCATTGCTAACAGTTGACTCTAGTACTATACTTAAAATCCCCAAGACAGAGGATCCAACTGGCTTAGTCAGTCACCAAGGTGCCCCTGCTGGGGGTAAATGTAGTTCCAGGCACCTCACAGACTGTTGACCTGCCATCTGGTGATTCACCCAGGTAGGCGGCTAACTTTAACACTGGTGCCCACTTCAGGATGTTGCCTGCAGTAATCATGGCTTCTGGGAAACCTAGAGAAAGACAGTCAAACTTGGCTCTCAAAAATTGGTGACATCTTATTTCAACTGTGAAGCCTTCAAAGGGAGCATGACCTAGGCAAGCACTTCAAGCCCTCAAAAAAACAAAAGGCAGAGGAACTGGAAGGTACCTGCTTAGTATGCCTAGTAACCATTTGGTTTTCATTTCATCCCCACTACAACCTTCTGAGATAAAGGTTCTTTTCAACATTTTAGAGATGAGAAAATTAATACATCTCTTATTCAATACCCACAATAGCAGATTTTTAATGGAGATTTTGTGTATTTCTACTTTACTATGCACCTTCCAGGTGCCAAGCAATGGGCTAAGGGATTCAATGGTACATAAAAGCAACCATGGATCCTGAACTCACTGAACTTAGAGACATTGGTCAGAGGAGCGTGTAAATATCACAGTTCTCTAAATCTACTTAATTCTGGCTCCAAGCATCTATCCTACTAGGCTTAGTTGCTTTGTTGTCTCTTTTCCTGACTACACAGCCTTATACCCTAAATGATACAAAGGTTTGGGGGTGTTATGTGACAAGAAGGCACATGAAAATCCTTCCAGTCATTAGATTATATTGGTTCTTATTCAAGATACTCATGAATTCTGTTCGGGTTCCATGCTGCCCCAAAGTTCTGCTTTTATCAAGTACAGGCATCTTCACCTAAGCTTGGAACCCAGACCTGGAATCCCTCCTCGCCAGGCACACCATGCAGCCACCCCTTCTTTAGACTTTTGCCTCCCCTGGGAAACTGCCAGAGACCCAAAGCTCCTTCACTCCTTCACAATTTATAGGACTTTCTGCCCTTCCTCTCAGCCTCTCAAAATCACTCTCCTCCCTCCCTGTAGTGCCACCAAAAAATCTATCCCATGATTTTCTTACCAAAAAATTGTTGACCTTAGGCATCTTCTGCCGGATCCCTCATCAAGGAATGAAAAAGCCTACCTACCTGCATAAAATAGGGTAAAAGAATACAGGAGAACAAATGATGATGTCAGTGTATTATTTTGCCAGTATCCCCTGTCTGGGTGTTTCCTAAGAGTGGGGGACCCGGGTCCCTATTCTAAATTGGTTCTCCACAGTCCCATATACAAAGCAGCACCTGGATGGAGACTAAGTAAGCACTTGACTTTACTCCTAGCCGTTCAGGTAAGATGCCTCTCCGTCCTGTTGTTTTACTTTCCTATGTGATGTAGGTATCCCCAGATCCAGAAGCATGTAATAGAGGAGGAAGGCAAGAGGTGCAAGGGCTACCTGCCACTTCCTATAATTCTCAAATATAAAATTGAGTTTCCTATAATTCATGTTAAGTCAGAAAAATGACATATTTTTATTTAATTTTATTTATATGCTGTTTGATTCCAAACGGAATTTAAGGCACCTAGAGAATTTAAGGAAGAGATTTAATAACAAACATTGAAACAGAAAGGGGTTGCTGCTTACCCTGAAAATTCAATTTAACAGAGTGGTTCATTCAAAATGTTCCAGTTAAACAAGATTTAATTATGCTTTATGTTTGTATTTACTAATGCAATGTTTAGTTCTTACTCATACAGTGGAGAGAGTTCTTGAATGATTTGTCAAGCTAGAGGGAAAGGAGTTTTTGTTTTGCAATGAGATGATTAGTGTTCTGTTACTTTCCTAATTTTTCAGTCATTTACTAAGTCACAGAATCTATGGGCAGAGAAGGGAGGTAGACAATGATAGTAATGTGATTTAAAATATATTACCTGGATCAATCATTTTTAAAACAATATAAACTAATATATTCTATTTTATGTGGAAAGAATTAGTGTTAACAGGTTAACAGGATTTTTAAGTCTTAGTTTTGGCTGGGGTAACAAAGACCAACAACAAACAGTGGTTTCCAAGAAAATGCAGACAGAAGGAATGAGGATTTCTGTGGAGGGTGTTGGAATACTTCAGGGTTTCCCTGATCACACCTGTAAGAAGAGAGGGAGGTAGTTTGTCATTCCCCCCTCACCTTCAGTCATGCTAGAGAGAGGTCATGACCCAAACTCCCTTCCAGGCAATCACTCAGAGAACTGACCTGTGCTTCCTGGAGCAGGGGAGCAGGAAGACTAGTGAAGAAGCTATAGCTGGAGTGGTTCTTGCAAAGGTGGCAGAACAAAAGAGAGAGAAAGGGCTGTACTGTGAACACGCTTCCTTTTCAGCAATGGTGGGCAAGAGTGCATGAGTGGATCTTGGTGGTTAAAGACGGGCCAGGTGGGAGGAAGCTGGCTTTGAGCCATGTTGAACCAGGTTCAAGAGCACTTCCCAGAAGGGAGTTGGGTGATATGCAGGTGCTAAGGGATGAAGTATACTTAGAGCCTGCCAATTAGAGGCATTGCTTATATCTAGAGGACTGCAGAGGGGTGCCTCCAGTGAGGAGTATCTTCCAGGAATCCAGGAAAACATCCTATCAGAGGAAAAATCACATTGGGAATCTGTCCCACCCATGACCCCCACTGCCATCCAGCAGGGTCCTCCCTGTTTCTTACCTCTTCTACCTCTCACTCCCAGCCTGTGGCTTAGGAAGGGCAAAGGAAAGCAGGAGCAAGGCAGGGGGGTCAGAAGCCTCTGGAACTCAGAGGGCCAAGGCTTGAGTGGGAGAGAAGCTCTAACTTTAGATGAAGTTTAGAAACGTATTACTTAAACTGCACATTTTGCTTACAAAAATAGATTTGCTCTGAAGACTAAAAATGACCTGAGTGACAGAAAAAGCCAAGCACTCGTTTGAAGAGGTGGAAGGATAACCTTGTTCTCTGCTTCTACCCAGTGGAGTTCTACTTATACAGATATTAGAATTATCAATGCCTATTGCTGTCATGACTTAATATTAATCGTGCAGAGGCCTAATAGTCAACACACGCTGAGAGTGAACTTTGCAGGATAACAGAAAAATGTGTTCTAATTCCACTCTCCTTTTCATTCATACCAGGGGTCTCACATTATCTCCTCCAAGCAATGTTGAATAGCCTTGAATGACTACGTAGCTGTATAATTACTTTCCTCTGCGTGTTCTTTTTTCTGGTTAATTGTTTGAGAATACCTAGGCTTCTTCCTACACATTTCTCCATCCTTTGTGGTTATCAAGCACATGACTTTTGCCACCAACAACCTAAAGTTTAGATAAAATTTTATTTTTTTTTAAGTAGACTATTTTTAGAGCAGTTTAGGTTCACAATAAAATTAAAATGAAGTACAGAGAGTTCCCAAATACTCTATAAATTATATTTATATATATTTATACATGCAATAAAATGTGGTAAAATGTACATAACAAAAATTACCATTTTAACCATTTTCGGTATATAATTCAGTTGCATTAAATACATTCACATTATTATGCAATCATTAATTACCATCAGTCATCTCCAGAATTCATCATCCAAACTGAAACTCTGTACTCATTAAACAAAAACTCCCCATTTCCCCTACCCCCAGCCTCTGGTAACTACTATGTTTCCTCTCTCTATGAATTTGATTATTCTGGTATCTTATAAAAGTGGAATCATCCAATATTTGTCCTTTTGCATCTGGCTTATTTCACTTAGCATAATGTTTTCATGACTCATCTATGTTGTAGCATCTGTCAGAATTTCCTTCCTTTTTAAGGCTGAATAACATTCCACTGTATGTGCATACCACCTTTTGTTTACCCATTCATCTGTTCGTGAACACGTGGGTTGTTTCTACCTTTTGGCTGTTGTGAATAATTTTTGTCACATTGAATTGAGAGTCTTTCACTGCCTACTTCCCATAAAATAAAACCTTTTCCAACACTTTCATCCCTCACTGCTTTTATTTCTCCCCCGCCCCTGCATCTCCTGCATCTCCTGCGGTTCTTATCACCATACAACACTTATTTGTTTTTTACCCAGAACCTTCCAGTGTTTTCTTAGCTCATCTAGAGTGCAAAATCCAAAGCTTTACTTTTTCTACAGAATCATACATCAGAGGATTTAAAGTCCAATTACATGTATGAATCATCTGCGGAGTTTTAAAAAAGATATCCACGACTGGGCCCCACTCTAGACCTGTTAATTCAGACTCTCCCTGGATGAGGCTCCAAAGGTGGATCTAGTGTGTGCTGGGGTTAAGCGTGCCTTGCATTCTCGGACCATAGCTACTTTTCTGCTCTCACCTTGCCTCTTCTCACTGTGCTTATTCTGCTCTAGCCCCATCGATTTCCTTGTGGTTACACCGCAGGGTCATGGAATTGGCTGCTCCCTCTGTTTGAACATTTTTCCTCCAATATCCACATCACTCCTCTCCCTGACTTCTTTCAGGACTGTACTAAAGGAAGCTTTCCTTGACCATCCCAAGTTAAATAGTACACTGGATCCCACATGCTCATTCCCATTACTTTGCTTTATATTTCTTTGTGGGACTTATTACACATCCAAATATACATTTTTGTTTTCTGTCTCTCCTCTTTAGATTGTGTTGGTAGAGCAAGGACTCGCTTTGTTCATGGACGTTTCCTTAGTAACTAAAATAGTGCTGGCAAAAAGCAGATGCTCAATAAATACTTGGTGAGTGAGGGACTGATTCTGGAATCTTCAGAAGCAGAATTCCAAATTCAATTTGAGGAAGTATGGGACAGTCAAATGTCCAGAATTTAATATCAAAATACTGTTGCACCATGGGATTTCAGAAAAAAAAGTTATTTCTCCAAAATGACAGCCATCCACTGTTTTTCTTTATTCTTCGTGGTCCAGAAAGGAATTGTTTGCTATTTTCCCATGATAGAAGAAATCTGCTCTGCCTCACACCATGTGGTGGTTTGTCACTGCTCCTTAGATCCTACAGCCTGACCTACATGGATGCTGAGGGAACCTGAAACCATGGTCAGGCAAACAATTCACCTAAGGCTACATTTACTGTTGAGAAGCAAATTAGTAGTGCAGAAATTCTACAGGGAAAGTGTGTCAGATCACAGAGCAAAACACTAAGAGGTAGAATTAATGAGGGAAAAGAGAAGGACAGATCCAGGAGACCCCAACAAGGGATTAATCCAACAGGTACAACTCCTTCTGGAACTCAGAAGGAAGCAAATTGGAAAGAAAAATTAAATTATGAGAAAATTCCCCAGAGTAGCAAGAGAGTTGAGTATACAAATTAATAGAGCTCACCAGTTTTAGTTACTTTAAAAAAAAAGACATGCATACTTTCTCATTCTGTTGAAATTAGAGGGACTAGATTTACCCTCCTACATTAAATAATTAGAAAACCAATCAGTATGTGCAACACTGGTGACCACTGAGAAAAAGGAACCAAACCATGTGAGCTCTTTGAATGTCCTCACTTACTGCCTAGAGAGAGTTTGAGTATTATATTGAAATTCCTGAACTTTAAGAATAAAAAATTACAAGACAGAACAGACATGTGGGAGAGTGAGGAAGTAAAAACTGTAATTCTCAGGTATGGAGAGGGGAGAAATGAACAAATAAATAGTTAGAATTCGATATAGTTATTGTTATATACTGATATCATAAATATAGATTGAACTATAAATTTAACCACCAGCAAAACTTAAAGAAATTCCAAATTACCAAATTTTAAAGGGCAATGAAAAAAATAGACATAGAAGAATAATAAAGGGAGAAAACAATAGCAACAGGATAGTAAAATATAAGGAAAACATAACATAATGGAAGGAATAAAATATATATCAATTCTCAATTTCTTAACACAACCGTGTTACAAAATGATTTTAAAATGAAGCTCATCTAAAACAAAATAACAAAGAAATGTTGAAAGTATAAATGAAGATATGAGCAGATATTCCAGTAAATATAACCAAATAGAATGCAGCTGTTAAAATATCAATAAGCAACAAGGTCAAAAACATTAAACAGAACTTACTGGTGAGAGACAGAATTCACGTAGTCTTAGAAACGTCTTCCATAATTTATGCATAAAATTTTATGCACAAACAACATAACTATCAATAATGTAAAAAAGTTCTATAAGCACAGCTAGATCTTCAAAGAAATATACTGGGAGAAAAGGTATATTAAACTTTAAGTACCTTTTCTAGAATTGGATAGATCAAGTAGATAAATAGTAACTAAGGACATAGATTATTTTAATTATACTATCAACCAGTTGTATAAAACTATGTCTTACATCAGAGAACATATATTCTCTGCTTAGATCCGTGGAACACTTAGAAAAATCAATCATGTTTTTGGCCACAAGGAAAACATCAATAAGTTCTAAAAAGTAGAGATTTTAGAAGCCACATTTTCTGATAATTCAATATAGAGATAAAAAAGAAATAATCATCAAAAAATTAACTCCTTGGAAATGAAAATGGGCTATGTTTTTGAAAATCCTAAATCAAAGAGGAAATCAAAACCAAAGGAAGGGTGGAGAGGAATGGGTAAAGGGGCATGAAAATCAACTACAATGTATATTGAGAAGTAAAATAAAAAAAAATTTAAAAAAATAATTTATAAAAACCAAAGGAAAAATTGATGTATAAAGAAAATAAAATGAGAACTAATGCCAAAACCTATGGAATACAATAAAACTGAAAGAAATTTTATAGGCTTGGAAGCTTTTATTAAATATAAAAAGAAAGATAAATGAAAATATCATCCAAACTTTATGATAACAAAATAGATTGAAAGAAAGCAGGAGGATTACAAATTCCATGGGCAGTCCAGCTGGTTAGCTCAGTTGGTTAGGGCACAGTGTTATAACACCAAAGTCAAGGGTTTGGATCCCTGTACTAACCCCCCCCCCCCAAAAAAAAAAATAATAATCGAATTCCATGGGAGCAGGGACTTTCTTTTGCTTATTACCACAAAGTGTTCATTTACTTAGAATAGTGCTTAATGATTACTTGTGCTATCAACAGAAAGAATAAATTTAAAAACTTCTTTTTTGTGAAGATTCTTAGATGAATATCAGGTGAGCCAGATTAGAGCAAAAAGATAAATCATTCAAAATTAAGAATGACAAATAAGATAGAGATAGGCACACAATTAAAATTATTATAAAAGAACATAATGTGCAATTCTATGGTAATGAATTTAAAAATTTAGAGAAACTAGATAATTTCTGGGCAAAATAAATCTTCTATGGCAGAGAGATGCTATTTTATTTCTCACAGGCATAGAGACTTCTCGTTGTTAGGTTGAGACCATGAAACTGAGATCTGGCCGAGTGAGTGAGAATGCAGGTAACGTAAGCCACTTTCAGGGACTGGCACCTAAACACATCCTGCCCATTCCTTTAGTCCTCTTTTATGATGATTTTAGAATATCCCAGATACCATAGCTATAATCTAGAGGATGGCTCTCTAACCCATCTCAGACTGTGATGAGAATGAGAAATAATTTTTTTTTTTTTTTTTTAAAGATGACCGGTAAGGGGATCTCAACCCTTGGCTTGGTGTTGTCAGCACCACGCTCACCCAGTGAGCACACCGGCCATCCCTATATGGGATCCGAACCCGTGGCCTTGGTGTTATCAGCACCGCACTCTACCGAGTGAGCCACGGGCCGGCCTAGAAATAATTTTAATACTATTAAAATTATGATAGTATTAAAATTATAACAAAATAATAATTCTATTGTGTTAAGTTTCTAAGCATTAGTGGTTTGTTCCTGCAGCCTAGCATAAGATATCTTGACTAATACATTTACAGCATTTGACCAAGAAGAAGTAGAAAACTGAACAGAAAAAAAAAACCCTTATAAGCATTTGGAAAGATGATAAAATTTAGCCATTTAAAAAGCATCAGATCCATATTGATTTTAAACTGATAATACCATTAGAAGAACAGATAACACGAATCTTTTGTGAACTGTGCCAATTTATAGGGAAGAAAAGGAAATCTCCTCAGTTCACTTTATGAAACCAACTTAACCTTAATACCAATACCCAACACAGGTAGTAGAGTAACAAGAATAAAATCATGTAGGCCAAATTTACTAACAGATATAGATGCAAATTTTCTACTTAAATTTTTAACAAATGGAACTACAGTACATCAAAAAAATGCTACACAACCAAGTAGTTTGTTCTAGGAATGTGCAAATGATTCAAAACCAGGAAATATTTCAATACAATCACAACATTAATAAATTAAAGGAGAAAAGCCATGAATATATCAAATACTAAAAGTATTTTGATAAAGAACCTCCTAATGCTAAATGTAAAAATAGAAATCAAATGAAATTATTGAAATATGATAAAGGCTATTTACTAATACTAATGTGATTGTCATATTAATAATAAAATATTGATGCCAATTGAAAAAATTGGGAACAATGTAGAAATAATCTTAATCAAAAGACCAGTTCTTTCACCATCAACAGATATTCTGGAAGTTACAAATGTCAACTAGTAAAAAGATTCTTAATGTGGTGTTCTCTTGGTCAAAGGCTGTGAGTACTTAATACATCCTAAAGCTATTAATTTGACAGCTTTCAAATAAATGTTACTAGTATCTCTTTCAAATTGCCTTTGTCAAATTTTCTAACTCATAAGGTCCATATTTCCCTCCCCTTGAGACCTTTATGCATTTGTCATATGTTATCACATAAAACGGCTTGTTGAGTCAAACTTGTTTCCCTGATATATACAAAAGCATCATTTTCATATTTCACCTCAATTGAGAAATACAAAACAGTTGTATACATTAATAGCTGAAATAAAGACAGAGCCTCTTCCACATATACAAAGGATTAGAAAGATTAATATAAATAAAAGCACAATCTAAGTAAATTCTCTTATTGTTTTTCATTGCTGTAGACATTTTTAGCTGTTGTATTTCTTATATGAATGTATTTAAACCAATGTTCTCCACGACTGTTTTTGTGAATTCTACCAGGAGATAAAAAAAATTTTGTGAGCAAAACACAACCTGTACAACAGAAGTTATTATTTGTTATACATTTTTATTCCTACATGAGTCAAAGATATTTAATCATGGACCTATAAATGTTTTCATAGAATTATAAAATCATATAGAATACTTGATGTAAGAGTGAATGGAGATATCGTATTCACTATTTTCCTGGTAAAGTTATAAAAAAGAAAATCAAATGTGCTTTCTCTTTTTTTAGAGTAAAATTTCGTAGAATAATCCTTAGGCCTTCCCTGAACCAGAAACCTGGAGGTTTCAACATCGTGACCAAAGAACATTCACCATACTGTTCTTCAGGCATGCTCAGTCATATCCAAATCTCAGTGGTAGAAATATTTAGTCTTTAACTGATGCCATCACAACTCACACACAAAAGAAGAAAATCGGAATCACCTATAATAACTAGTAACATTTTTGTTTTTGGTTTTGGTTTTTTTGGACATACAAGGGGGTCTTCAAAAAATTCATGGAAGGATTCAAATTATCTTTTAAAATTTTTTTATTGGTTATGAATATTCAGGGGGTACAAAGCAAATTGTCACCCCTTGTGCCTAAGATGTGATGGCCAGATCCACACTGGCAGCACATCCATTACCACAAATTGTGATTATACCCCATGTCCCCCACCCAATTATCCCCGACCTCCCTCTCCATCCCCTTTTCCCCCACTCCAATATGTATCCCTAGGCATGTTGTCTCCCTCTGCAAGTCCAACGCACTACTGTGGTCTTTCTTTCCTTTCTTTATCTCTTAGCTCCCAGTTATGAGTACATATGCTTTGCTTATTTCACTCAACATAAGTTTCTCCAATTGTATTATCTTTTTTCTGTTTATTTATTTATTTATTTATTTTTCCTTTAAATTTTTATTTTGTCAATATACAATGTGGTTGATTATTAGGCCCATCACTGACACCTCCCTCCCTCCTCCCTCTCCTCCCTCCCACCCAAGAATGTCCTTTCCGTTTGCTTGTTGTAACAACTTCAAAAAAAAATCGTAGTTGTTATATCTTCTTCCCCCCCCCCCGTTTTGTGTGTGTGTGTGTGTGTGAGTGAATTTATTTATTTATGTTTAGCTCCCACCAATAAGTGAGAATATGTGGTATTTCTTTTTCTCTGCCTGACTCGTTTC
>NW_007726708.1:536816-538582 GCF_000696425.1 Galeopterus variegatus
TAATACCTCCAGCTTTATTTTTTTTGCTCAGTATTGCTTTGGCTATTCGTGGTCTTTTGTTATTCCAGATAAATGACTGTATAGTTCTTTCCATTTCTGAGAAAAATGTCATTGGAATTTTGATGGGGATTGCATTGAATTTTAATCACTTTGTGTAGTATGGCCATTTTCATGTATCCCACAAGTTTTGGTATGATGTATCATTATTTTCATTAGTTTCAATAAATTTTTTTATTTCCTGTTTGATTTCTTCTTGGACCCATGTATCGTTAAGTAGAATGCTGTTTAATTTCCATGTGTTTGTATACTTTCCAGTGTTTTGTTTATTATTGATTTCTAGTTTTAATCCATTGTGGTCTGAGAAAATACATGGGATAATTCCAATTTTTTTGAATTTGTTGAGACTTGATTTGTGTCCTAATATGTGATCTATCCTGGAGAATGATCCGTGTGCTGATGAGAAGAATGAATATTCTGAGTTTGTTGGATGGAATGTTCTGTAGATATCTGCCATGTCCAATTGGTCTAAAGTTTTGTTAAGTTCTTGTGTTTCTCTGCTAATTCTTTGCCTGGTTGATCTGTCCAATATTGACAGTGGGGTGTTCAGGTCGCCTGCTATTATAGTATTAGTGTCTATTTCCTTTTTTAGTTCTAATAGAGTTTGTTTTATAAATCTGGGTGCTCCAACATTGGGTGCATACATATTTATGATTGTTATGTGTTCTTGATGCATCAGTCCTTTTATCATTATGTAGTGACCCTCATTGTCTCTTTTTATGGTTTTTAGTTTAAAGTCTATTTTGTCTGATATGAGTATAGCTACTCCAGCTCGTTTTTCTTTTCTGTTTGCTTGGAAGATCTTTTTCCATCCTTTCACTCTTAGTCTATGTGAGTCTTTATGGGTGAGGTGGGTCTCTTGTAGGCAGCATATAGTTGGGTCCACCTTTCTAATCCAGTCAGCCAATCTGTGTCTTTTGATTGGGGAATTTAAACCCTTTACATTAAGAGTTGTTATTGAAAGGTGTTGATTTATTCCTAGCATTTTATTGGTTGTTTACTTGTCTTAGGTGTCTTTTGTTCCTTGCTTTCTATTCTTAGTTGTCATTTGTTCCTTGCTTTCTGTTTTGCTGTTTGTTTTCTGTGTTTGTTGGTTCCTTAGGTTGCAGCTAGTGTTTTTGTTTGTTTGTTTTCTTTTCATGATTGTCATTTTTATTATACTAGTGGGTTTTGATTTTACTTGGATTATTATGGCAGTGGTAGTTATTTTCAGGAACCAATCCCAGTACTCCCTTGAGAATTTCTTGTAAGGGTGGTTGTGTGGTGGTCAACTCCCGCAGTTTTTGTCTGTCTGAAAAATATACTATTTGCCCTTCATTTCGGAAGGACAGCCTTGCAGGGTAGAGTATTCTTGGCTGGCAATCTTTGTCTTTTAGTATTTTGAATATATCATCCCATTCCTTTCTAGCTTTTAGGGTTATTTTGTATATGTCATCCCATTCCTTTCTATCTTTTAGGGTTTGTGATGAGAAGTCTGATGTTAGCCTGATTGGGGCTCCCTTATCGGTGATTTGATGCTTCTTTCTTGCAGCTTTTAAGATTCTCTCTTTGCCTGTCAGTTTTGCCAATTTGACTATAACGTGCCTTGGCGAAGCCCTTTTTGGGTTGAATACTTCTGGAGATCGTTGAGCCTGCTGGATCTGAAGATCTGTGACTTTTCCTATGCCTGGGAAGTTTTCTGCCACTATTTTGTTGAACATGTTTTCGAT
>NW_007726708.1:538596-594715 GCF_000696425.1 Galeopterus variegatus
TGTTTTTTATTTCGCTGAATAACTTCTTCAGTTCAGCAAGTTCTGTTACATTTTTTTTTTAGGACATTGATTTCCTTGTCCATTTCCTCTTTCTGGTCCTGTATACTTTTCCTCATTTCATCATGCAGTCTAGCTGAGTTTTCTTGTATCTCATTCAGTTTCTTTAGAATTATCAAATCGAAATTCCTTGTCATTCATTAGAAGGGTTTCTTGTTCTATAGGATCTAGAGTTTGAGATTTATTAACTTTGGTGGTGTACTTATCACTCGAAATTCCTTGTCATTCATTTCAAGGGCTTCTTGTTCTATAGGATCTAGAGTTTGAGATTTATTAACTTTGGTGGTGTACTTTGTTGGTTTTTTTGTGTTTCTGGTATCCTTTTTTGGATGTTTATTCATTTTGGCAGGGGGTTTCACTGTGCACAGGTTTGACCCTATTAGCCGACTAAGGTATGGTTGTGTTTGTCAATTTGGTATGGCTACTTCTGTGACTGCTCAGTTGGCCTCTAGTGTCTTGTGTGTGTGGTTGCCTCGGGTCTTGAGCCCCTCCGGGGAGCCACCTCTCTGGTCAGCTTGGACTCTGCTGGGCTGCTAGATAACGGGGCGGTACCGCAGGGTGTGTGGTCTCTTTTGAGCTTCCACTTCCCGTGTAGGAGTTCTCCCTGTTCTGTGTGTTCTGGCCCTGGCTGCTGGATCACACCCTGGCGGTCCCACAGGGTGTGTGTTTTCTGCCAAGTCTCTGCCTCCCTAGCCAGACGTCTCTGTGCGCACTAGGCGGGGCTGTTGGACCTCGCAGAGGTGGCCCGCAGGGTGTGTGTTTTCTACTGAGTCTCCACCTCCCTAACCGGCCACCTCCCTGCTCTGTGCACTTTTGACTAGGCTGGGGCATGTCTTCTGCAACCCTTGTCTATCAGCCGGGCCTTCAAGCCCCTGCTCGGCACCGCCCAGCCCAGGTGGTCTTTCAGGTTTCTGCTAGTCGTAGACGACCGATCCCTCTGGGTGGCTTTGCAGCACTGTATAGGGCTTTCTCAGGACTAATCACCTTCCTCCTGTTATTGCAGTTATCTGTGTGCTTGTCTTATCTCCCACACCCGAGCGTGAGCTCCTTGGGGGAGGAGCCTGCAGCACACAGTTCCTCTTTGAATCCCCCCCGGCGCGGACTGACTCCGGCGCCAGCCTGCAGTCAACTCTCCAGCAGGTTCAAGCGAGCTTGGGAGCACTCCGATCACACTTTTCCTAATCAGAAATCAGTTAGGCGTTTTTCCGAACTGATGGCCGCAGAGATGGTATCTGCCTCCCTGTAACAGGAAGTTTACCGGGGGCAGAGCCCAGGGTGCGGTGGAGTGATAATCTGCCCGGCCCGCTCTTCCCTGACCTCCCGACGCTGGCTGGTTCTCCCCCCGCCACTAGCCCTGCCAGAGAACCGCAGGGGGAATGGGATGGGAGGCTGGCCCGCAGGCCCCGGGAGGCCCCGTGCCGGGGCAAGGAAGTGGGAAGGCTCAGTGAGGAGCCGAGCTGGGTGAGGAGGGCAGGCCTGGCTGAGCTGGCCTGCTCCGCCCCCACCTGAGAAAATGGAAGCAGCCCCGGGCTGGTGACTGGCCTAGTGGGGTAGGCGGAAGCCAGATGGGTGTCTGCCCCGCAAGCAGGGCCGGGCTGGGGTTCACTCACAGAGCTGAGCCTGCCGAGCGCTCCCTCTCCGTTTCCGTGTTGTCGCCGTCTCAGTTCTCAGCCGCTGCTGCCTCGGGCTGCTCACTCAGTCCCGCAGTGCATCTCGGGCGCTCCCAGGAATACTCTTTTATGCCAGCCCTAAACCTCGAGTCTGTAGTTGCTTTTTTATAGTTGTAGATTAGTTGATCAAAGACTTATTCATTTTTTCTTGCTCCTGTAAATGCAAGTAGCACTCTGGCAGCACAGCTCACACCTCTCAGGCTCACGCCATCTTCTGGCGCCCCTGCTCCTGACCCGTCACCATCTTGACTCCCAGTGTGAAATGGTGATCAGAAACTCAGGTCACATACAGGATGTGCAAAGAGCGTCTTCTTTGTCTCCCCAATTGTATTATCTTTTTTTTTTCCTTTTTTTGTCTTTTTTTTCGTGACCGGCAACAGATCGCAACCCTCAGTGTCGTGCCCGTACCGGACCGGGACCGGCAACGGGATCGCAACCCTCGGTGTTGCACCCACACCTCACTCAGCCAGTGAGCGGCCGGTCTGTATGTGGGATCCGAACCCTCGGCGGGAGCGCCGCTGCGCTTCCCAAGCAGCGCACTATCCAGTGCGCCACCGGGCCAGCCCATATTATCTTTTAATTAGATTTTTCCACACACTTTTTCAAGTACCCTCATATAAACATGTATACATAACCTAAATTTTCTCAAGCCTCCTAGTCTGCAGTTAACTATAGGATTGCTTCTCCTGTGTTTTGCTGCACTGTTAAAATGTAGGACCTCAGTCCCCTGGAAGATCTTGCCCTGCTCCCAGTGTGCTTCTGTGGTTTCTACAGGGTATCATACGGGTGCCTAGGCACAGCCCAGGTGGCTCCTACATGGCAGGCCCCAGGCCCCAGTTCTGTCTCTGCATGGGCAGGCCAGCAGTGCCTGGCTGCTTTTTATTATCAAGAATGGCTCTGACACACCAAAGCCTTCAAGGCTCCAGGCTGGGCTCAGGCCAACAGCAAAGCAGCAAAGCAAGCCTCCCTTCTCATTTGTGTTACATTCTGTTACTGCACACTGAAGCAGTGTGGTGCTCCAGTGTGTCGAAGGCTTTTGGTTACACAGCTCTTCCTACCTTTGCATAGAGCCCTCTGTCTCCCAAACCCTGATCCAGGGCTATGGCGGCTCAGCCAGCGCAGATGCAGGCTTTAGACGCTCCTGGATTGAGAATTACTGCAGCCTCTTACCCCAAGGCTTTCTCTCATAGTCAGATACATTCTCCACAACTTCCCTATTTCTTAGAATGAATTATTTTCTAGGAGGTTCCTTCATTCCCTCAAGCAAACTGAAAGAAGCCCAGAAGGCCACCCACCAGTTACAAAGGCCTGCCCAGACTTGCTTACATCTCAGAAGGCAAAACACAATCTCAAACTGAGACAGCCCTGCTGCAACACTCACACTCAGATTCTGTTTGCTGTTTACAAAAATGGGATCATGCCTTATACACAGTCATTATCTTTTTAAAATTTAATACTACGTCAAGCATGTTTTACATGTCATTAAAAACATGATTTTTTATTCCTAATGGAATTCTATTTTACGAACATGCTATTATATATTTAACTAGATTCCTATTGTTAGACATGGAAGTTTCCAATTTTCCTGTAAAACATAATTGCAGTAAACATCCTTTAATGAAAATCTTGTGTTTCTCTCTGGTTATTTCTACAGAACAAATACCTAGGAGTGGAATTACTTTGTCTTGATCTGTGCATCTAGTTGCCTTCCAGAAAGATTGAAATAATTTTTATTTCCAGCAGTATATGAGTGTCTAATTCACTATGCCTTAGCCAACATTAATTATTATAATGCTTTAATATTTTCCAACTTGCTAGGAAAAAGGTATGGTACCTATGCTGATGCTTCAGTGGTTGTGTTTTTATATTTAACTCTTCATATATCTAGAACTTAAAATTATGTATGTTATCAATTATTGCTCCAACAGAATTATTTCCAAAATAACTACTTTACAGGGACACCCTCAATTTTCAGATGAGAAAACAGAATCTCAGAGGTGTTTTTTTTTTACACAGCCACTTAAAGCCTAGAATTTAAACCTCCTACCTCTTAAGCAAGTTCATTACTTTTATCTCCTCTTTTTTCTTTCCAAACCACAGGGAAATGGTTTGGGATCTAGATGATCTGAAGAATTTTCCAGCTACAGTGATCTCAAAAACCACTTGCTTAGAGTGAATTTCAAATACTTCAGCCCCCAAAGAAGACTGTTTTCCAGAACAACCCTACAGTTTTTATCAAGGAAACTGAAGGAATATTACTGTGTTCTAGATCGATGTTCATAACAGAACCAAATATAAAACACAGAATTTTTCTTAAAAAGTTTGTTTTAGGGCCGGCCCGGTGGCGCACTGGATAGTGCGCCGCTTGGGAAGCGCGGCGGCGCTCCCGTCCGAGGGTTCGGATCCCACATACAGACCGGCTCCTGCTCACTGGCTGAGCGAGGCGCGGGAGCAACACCGAGGCTTGCGATCCCGTTGCCGGTCCCCGGTCCGGTACGGGGGCAACACTGAGGGTTGCGATCCGTTGCCGGACACGGAAAAAAGACAAAAGAAAAAAAAAAAAAAAAAAAAAGAGATGTGCATTGAGCACATTGAGGGCTCAGAGAGGGGCACTTACCCTGGCCTGAAGAAGCTAAGAAAGGACTCCAGAACCAAGTGGGCTGGAGAAAAGGGGGAAGAGAGGAAACTGGAACATACAGGTGGAGGAAAGGAGCTGTGGGCAATAAGGCCAGGGGAGGATCAGGGCCAGTTGGCACAGGGCTTTGTGAAAAAAAAAAAAAAAAAAAAAAAAAAAAAAAAAAAAAAAAAAAGTTTGTTTTAGTCTTCAGTAAAACAGAACAACATTTTCTCAAGCCTGGCTAATAATAACTAACCGTAATTCAGTGCTGACAATGGGCCAAGTACTATTCTGAGGGCTTTCTATGCACTAATTCACCCAAGCCTCTCAGCAATTCTGTGATGACGGTTCTTTCTTTTAAATCTCCAACTTACAGGTGTGGAAACTGAGGCATAGAAAGAAGTAACTTTGGCGTGATTTACAAATAGATTAAAAGCAGTAGAGCTGGGATTTGAACTTTGGTGGTTTTTCTGTAAATCCTGCTTATAGTCCTTGTAACATGTGGCACCAAGGCAGTGGTCACAGGTGCTGATCTGGCAGAAACAGATTTGGGGGAAATCCTGAGCTCTCCATGCCTGGCAGATGTATTTAGTGGTACCAAGCCAGGAGGATGTATTCCTATTTCAAACAATTCTATGTCCTCCTGTCTATCTATATACACATGCTTCTTTTTTAGAAATAGACATAAAAAAAAAAAAAACCCTCAAGGATACAACATGATAACCTCTACAGAAAGTAGATCTCTAAAGAAAACAACCAGAATATAGAAACCATTAGCTACAAAGTAGACGAATAATAAAAGTGAGGGAGAAAGAGAGAGAGAAGAGAGAGAGCGCTAGTGACACATGAAGCTGACAGTTTTATTAAGACCCTAAGGGGCAAGGCTTATTATAGGCAATGAACTATATTGGTTTACAGTTTGAATTTTATTTTGATCAAAAGCAGACATTTTCTCAGGAAATACCCAGCCACAACCTTCTTGGCTGAAAGACCAAATGGCTGGCTACTCATGGACTGTTGAATGTCTGAGTATGTTTAGACAACCAAGTGCAACAGGAAAAAAGTCACAAGTCAGCCTTTTTTGCTCCTGTATCAGCTGAAGAACTCAGCTTACATAACGGGCCCCTGAGATTGATAGGAAGAGCCCAAGTTGTAATGCCGTAGCCTGAAGCCCCGTTTTGCATCATCCTTCCACTGAGCTACTAAACTTAAAAAATTTAGAGGGAGATCATCAAGAGGAAGAATAAAGCAGTTACACTTTGCAGAACTTTCCAATCATTGATGGCAGGTGGTGCCCACTGAACTTCAAGCTTGAACTAAGTTACATATTTCAGAAGGGACACCCTTCCCTCCAAAGCCTGTGGCTGAATTATTTGGAGGAAGCTGTAGCTGCCAACAGCCACAGAGACCGTGATCCATTTAAGCATCAGATTCCAACCTGCCATTTCATATGGAAGTAGCAAAGCAGTTTCGATACTGGGGTCTCCCTCCATGAATTTGCGCACAAATATGCAGCAGCTTAGAGCCAGATGTAAGGTGAAGGCTGGGGAGAGGGAGGGATATGGAATCAGATAGCATCTTATTCTTTTTATAAGAGTGCTCTGGGAAACTTGAGGAAGCTACTTAACTTTTCTGGGTCTTGGCTCCTTACATACAAAGCAGGGTAGTTTAATGAGACAGTTTATGTCTATTCTCATTGATGTAGGAAAATCAAAGGAATAAAGGAGCAATTTTCTAGTACTCAATGCCAAGTTTTGTGTTCTGAGTTTGTTGCCCAAAGAGAAATAAATAACTTTCTGTATTTTAAAAACTTCTGTATTTTAAAAGCCTTCTTCAACATTATCTCCACTCAGATCTTTGCGGATGGTAGTTGGTTTTGCCCAAAGTGTGGGAATTAAGGTGGTTGGGAAAGGATAGGTTCTAATGCTTGGATATGAAGGTGGTGATTGGGGGGATAACTCAACCCCAGGACAGAGAATGTAGAAGAGAAGTGAGACCCCACTGTGGCATAGACTAGTGCTTTGCCACCACAAGGCCCCAGGAGGTAGCAGGTAGCAGAACCTTTGACCAGTCAGCATGTGGAGTCCTGTTACAGAACACTAAGGGATGCTGCCTTGAAAACCAAACAAGCATCACAGTGGCTAAGGGCAGCATAAAGGATGTCAGAGCATCTGAATGGGCCAAATCAGAATGCAGCACATGGTCAGCAAACATCTCTGGGGAAATGTGTTGATCAGAGTTCTCTCTAAAGAAGCAGAACAAACAGAAAGAGATTTAAGGAATTGGCTTATGTGATTGGAGAAGTCAGGTAAGTTTGAAATTTGTAGAGCAGGCCAGCAGCCTGGAAATTCAGGGAAGAATTGGTGTTGCAGTCTTGAGTCTGGAATCTGCAGGTTGGAAACTTAGGAAGGATTTTTATGTTGCAATGTTGAGGCAGAAGTGCTGTTTCTTTGGGAAATCTCAGTCTTTGCTCTTAAGGTCTTCAACTGATTGGATGAAGTCTACCCACATTATAGAGCATAACCTGCTGTATTCAAAGTCTACTGATTTAAATGTTAATCTTATCTAAAAAAAGAAAATACCTTCATTTAGATATCTAGACTGGTGCTTCGCTGAATAACTGGGCACCATAGACTAGCCAAGCTGACAAATCAACCATCACAGGGACTTTGATGAAAGGCCAGAAGACCACCCCTGGAGTTTCTTGATTATATATGACCCTAAATTTTTATGTGGTTCAAGGATAGGACCACCAATTCAAATGATAAAGAAGAAATTTTCAACAATCCTAATAGGCGGGGGCCTAGCAAAATTTGATTTGACTTGAAAAAGTTAAGAAATATAATTTTTTCTTATGTTCAAGGATCATGGAGCAAATTGACACAGTAATACAAATAAAATGGGACTAAAAAATCTTCAAGGTATTTTCCATGTAAACATTCTATGATTTAATGATACTATGCTGCTCTGACAAGCCTGACCTGAGACCTTATGGTAGATAGTCTGGTTTTCTGTAGTAGTATTTTCTGGTTAAACTGGAATTGCATCCCCTTTTTCAATAGTTTTTTGGTTTTTTTTTTTTTTTTTTTTTTTTTTTCAGATATAACCATTCTAAATAGAAACTGGTGAAAGCCAATTTAAAAAATAATTGAAAAATTTTATTGGTAACTATTTACTTAATAAAAGGTGAATATATTCAATTTTATCAGAACTTACAATCTGAAAACATCAATTAAAATTTTATTCATAAGATAAGCCTTTTTTCATGAACAATTTTTTGGTTTTTTTTTTTTTTTTTTTTTTTTTTTTCAGATATAACCATTCTAAATAGAAACTGGTGAAAGCCAATTTAAAAAATAATTGAAAAATTTTATTGGTAACTATTTACTTAATAAAAGGTGAATATATTCAATTTTATCAGAACTTACAATCTGAAAACATCAATTAAAATTTTATTCATAAGATAAGCCTTTTTTCATGAACAATCTCAGCAGGGTCTTATCTATATCATGTGAAATGTTTTGGTAAACAATTCTATGGTAATAATCACCTTCATGTTAATCTGTAAAGAACAGATTTAAGCACAAACTTCTAACTCACAAATTTACATCCATAGTTTACAAGAAAGTAAGGAAAAATCACAATAAAAGCAAACAAAAATATTTTTTGCTGTCTAGCCTGTCATCTACATTAGACATAAAGCTGCATAATCACTGGCAAGAAAAATAACATCTATTTACCCATGGTAAGATGTTGGTGGACAAATGGACTAATATCAAAGTGTATTTTAAAAAGGTCTTCTGTGATCACAATTTAGCTATTAGGTTCAAAGAGCCATGGTTATTATGTTGCTTGAACAAAATTAAAAAGGACCATTTTACCCTTCTCTGGAAAGATACAATTTTATTCAAGGAAAACAGTGGCTTGCCAGTACACTTTTCTCCCTAACTCAGATGTTAAATTTTAAAACAACAAACAAGCCCTCCATAGTCACCCTCTCGCACCCAGCCCAACCACACAGACACACACAGAATTTAACTGCCATCTTTTCCTTTGCAAAGGCATTAAAGGCCAGAAATGTTAGTAAAGTTTGTAACATAATCAGAAAGGTGGTACGAGCTCCAGTTTATTTCTCCAATAAGGGACACAGCAGCAGGAGAGGGGATGAAGCTATTCAAGCTGATGTCCTAAAGTGCTAATGTAGGAAGTGATGTGTATGTTAGTTGGTAGGCAGGGTGACAATTTCTGCTATTGTCAACTAAAGTCAGAATTCTTTTTGCTTGATTTTGTCTAAGTGATTATTGGAAGAAAAGCATTACAAAAGCGTGAGAAAGTCAGTGGAAAGGGCACTCGAGGAGGAGTCAGACCTGGTCCTAGCTGTAAAATTTGTGCCAAACCCTACAGAGGTCCTGTTAGAGACTTTCTACATGTTGGGTTTGTGCGTGACATCATTTATTCACTTATCCATTTATCCAGTACTTATGGAATGCTCACTGTGTTTGAGGCAATGCTATGCACTGAGAATATGAGTGGCACACAAGAGGGACATGGCCCGCGTTCTCACAGTGACTTCAACTGTTACACAGGTGGAGCTATTGAAACAACAGAGGACATACACAGTGAAATAAGAGCATAACTCAGGGTAGACTTCATCCAATCGAAGTCCTTATGTTGTTCATCATGTTATTCCCTTATTTGGACTAACCTCTTTAGTTCAGTGTAAACGAATTTTATAAAGGAGACAGGCTGAAAATGGTGGGAAACTGCACATGCATACATTCTTTCTTCTGATCCCTTAAGGAAAACAGTTTTGTCTGTTTCTCAAGAATAAATCTATATCAATGCTAGAAAATGAGAAAGGATGTCCAGAAAATGAAAGTTACTAGGAAGAAACATAGAAATAAAATGGAATCAGGTTGATGAAGAAACCAAGTTAAAGAAAACCTCAGGCTAAAACACAGGTAAGAGAAAATTTACAATGTTGAAGGAATTTCAGTGATTATCCAAGCTCAGAATCAACACATTCTTGAAATAGCTAGGCCAGTTGGGTACCTTATTCCTTTCTTCCTTTCCACTTATTCTGAGTGGCAGGGATTAGCAGTGTTTGCCCCTGGATAAAATCAGAAAAACCCTTTCAGGAAGGTGGATAATCTGCCACCGGAGGCCGAGGCCTCTGCAGAGAATTATGCTGCCTTGGAGAAGCCAAACAGAGCTGGGGGTGACTCCTTCAGAACTCCACCACAAGTATGGAGAGAAGAAACAGGGAACATATGTCTAATGACACTAATGGGGTCTACACCAGAGTAAAGCCCTCCTGATTTTGGCAACTGGATGGGGAGGTCACCAGCATTCCTGACTTCCTCCTGCCCAGAATGAAACATGGCAGTTAGAATGCCCTGCTGACTTCACATAGTACACAATTAGGTCTCACTTTGCAGAAGGGGCTAGTTGGGGACAAAAAGCAACACAATTAAGAGGAGATCTTATCCAGCTGCCTGAATACTAGTCAACAAATCTTTGTCATGTCCGATTAAGACAAAAGTGAAAAGACAAGATTACCAACATAGGAAGTGATTGGGAGAGACTTTTTTATGTAAAGAAATTTGAAAATCTAGATGAAAGGGAAGAATCTCTAGAAAATAAAAATGATTGTATTTGACAGAAACGGAAGTAGAAAACCTGAATAGATCAATAACCACAGAAGGGCCTGGAAGGTAGTCAAAGATCAGTCTGAAAAGGCATCAGTCCCAGGTGGTTTTACAGGTGAGTTTTCCTACCCTTCTGTAGGAATTTTTCCTACAGAAAGATTGGAAGGAAATTGGAAAGGCATCTGAAAAAGATGCCCTATGGAACTTGATTGGAAGATATTTAAGTTTATCTAGAAGTAAAGAATGTCTAGGAATGTTGGGGAAAGTTGAAAACAGAACAACTGCATATCAAAACAACATAAAGTTATGGTAACCAAAACAGTATAGCATTATCATAAGAGTAGATAAGAAGTGGAGAATAAGGTTTGGAAATAGCAATTATATGCAAGAATTTACTTTAAAAGAAAGGTACATTTTTCAAATCATTGGGTAAATATTAGCCAATTTCATAGATAAGATCATTGGCCCTTTAGAAAAAATAACTCCCAACTTACAACATAGACATATGCAAATACTTCTAGATTGTTTTAAAAGCTAAACCTTTAAAGAAAAATCAATATATTTACAAATTAGAGAAATAATCTTTGTATAAAAAAAACTTTTTAGACAATATACAGAAACTAGAAGCCATAAAGAAAAAGACTAACAGTGTTGACTGCTTAAAAAATTAAAACATCATGTAATAAAAATATCATGGACAAATCTAAAGGGGAAATATTTGCAAAATATGTGATGACAAATGAATAAATTATTTGTACAAATTGATTTTTTAAAAAAAATAGGATAAAAACACCAAGAGGAAAAGAGCATATATGAATAGACAATTCAAATAAATATAAATGATCAATGAACGTATGAACATATGAAGAGATTCCCATTCTCACTAATGATGAGGAAACAAACAACAAGAGAATGCCATTATATTTTTTACCCTGTATAAGTCTGTTTCTGTTACTTTTAATGTAAATATTTGAAACTAGGTGATTTATTAGGAAAACGAAATTTACTGCTTACAGTTTTGGAGGCAGGAAAGTCCAAAGTACAGGGAACACATCTGGTGAAAGCCTTGATGGTGGCGACAGTGACCCAGGGGTATCACATGGCAGAAATGGCAGAGCAGAGAGAATCTCACATTCTCTCCTTTTAAATCCCTCAGACCACTCCCATGACCACCGTTATTCATCCATTCATTACAGCATGGTCCTCACAATCTAATCATCTTTTGAAGGCCCCACCTTTCAATTACCATAATAGGATTTCCCTCCCTCTTAATCACAGTGGTGATCAAGCTTCTAATATGTAAAACTTGGGGGAGACAATTCAGTCCATATCATACCCTTTGGACTGGAAAAAATTAGAAAGGGTCTCTGATATTCAGGTTTGGCAAAATTATGTTGAAATGAACATTCTTATATCTTACTGAGGGGAATGAAATTATTATAGCTTTTTCTGGAGGAACCTTTTGTAGTATTTGTGTTTCTCTGACACAGAATAAATATTCTCATATGAGTATGAAGAAATGTATACAAATATATTCATCACAATAATTTTTAACAGTAAAAAATTGAAAACAAATACCTACCAATAGAAGAACATATAAATTATGATACATCTATGATATGAAATGCTAGGCAGAACTTAAGTCTATGTGTACTGATATGGAATCATCTGCAACACATATCTGTAAATTTTATAAAAGCAAAGTTCTATCTAAATTCTATACTTAGATCCCAATTGTGTTAAAAGAAAAAATCCCAAATTGTGTGTATGTAAATACCTAGAAAAAATCCAGAATGATACGTAATAATTAATGATAATTTTGGGAAAGCAAGCTGAGTTGTTGTAGGAGAGTGTTGAAAGGGGATTTAATTTTTTTACTGTGTATATGTATCTTAAATAATTTTTAAGCAGTGCATTTTTAATAATGAGTATATATTTATGCATCAATTCAAGTTGCAGAACAATATATATAAACCATGATCCTAGAAAGGTAAAAGGTGATAATTCAGGAGTTGTATGAAATAGAACTTTGACTTTTTCATCCATATGATCTGTGTTACTAGATTTTTCTTACTATAACATACAGTCGTGTATTAATTGTATACCTTTAAAAACTAAGTTATTTAAAATATATAATTCTAACATATAAGATAAATTAAGTGGCAGAACAAGAACAAATTGCAGGAAAATACCTACAGTAAGATCCTTCAAAGGCAAAGGTCTGGAAGTTTACACACTGAATACAAGGAAAACACATTCATGTATTGTTAATATAATTCTCAAAAAAGAAAAAAATAGAAAAAAGTAGTAAAAAGGAAATCCTACTGTGTATGAGTTCAGAACCTGCTATTCAGCCACTTGATTGCAGCAAACCAAATTGTAAACATCAGCTGGTCTCCTGCCCTCGATAATCAGTGGGGAATTGGAGCACCCAGGTTTTTACAAGGTGACCCTGCACCCTGGTCACAGTTGATGGGCATGGGTTTGAGCACTGAGTCAAGCTGAGACAATTACCTGGAGAATGGGACCCAGAAAGAATCCATTTCTGCATGTGGCTGGACCTGTTTCTTCCTGTGAGTCTTGGAGCTGTGGGCGTCCATCTGCCCTCACCCTGTGGACAGGGGAACAGAGAAGATTCTCTTCACAGAAGCCTAAACCAGTGGTAGAGAGCTGCCAACTGAGACTTCTGGGAAAGGAAAGGACTTCCTGTTTTCCCTAATCTTTCCAATTCTAGTTCCCACAGTGCCAGGTCCTCAACTACATTTCTCCTTTTGGGTAGAGGTCTTCTCTAATCTATTGTAAATTTCTCTTCCTAGCTTCTATTTGCAACCTAAAGACAATGTCAGCATTTCCCTGTCTGACCACGAGGATATGTTCCAGTAAATTGGGTTTGTCAGATTTTATGATCCTGTGCTTTTAAATGGACCATGATAGGATAGATATAATCTGCATGTGTCTCATATTTGACACTATTTCAAAGGCAAAATAATGAAAATATAGATAGATTTAATGATGACAGAGGTCCACATGGAGGGCATTTTCCAGCTATCATTTTTTTTCTTTGTGTGCCAAAGCAGTAAACACTATTTAAAATTTCACACTATAGTTCACCTAGTAGATTACCACATATAGGCCCAAATATAAGGCAGTTTCTTCCCCTCCCCAAATTCTCTTTCAGAAGTTAGTTGTTTTAAGATTCTGTTTCTATAAGAGCTATTAATTACTGTTTTAGATGGAAAAATCATGTTTAGTGAGGGCTAGTCTGAAATATTCTCAGTCAAATTTGGATGTTTATAGAGATCACCTGATAAAATCAGTAAAAAAGGATGTAAAGATGTTTAATAGTGTATTAGTCATCATTTTTTGAGGGGATCGAGTATGACTTCAACTACAAGTATTGGATTTATTGTGGACAAGACTCAAAAAAAATTTCTCATGCAGGAAGTATATGGTTGCATTGTAGAGACCATCACAAATCTACCAACTACAAAACAATTTAATAAAATAATGACATGGGAAGAAATTAAAAATGAGGGATACAAAACTAAATTTATATTCTGATCCAGATTTTCTTTTAAAACCTTGTAAATAAAACAATGTACAAAAATGATTAAAACAAATAATAGTGGTTCTCCTCTCAGGGTAGTTTTAATTCTTTTAATACATTTTACAATTTTTTTGACAGAAATCACGTGTTACTTTTGTAATCAGAAATTAGTTCTAAAAGCTAACATAAAAATTTTGAAAATATGATTTCTTTGGAGACTTCTGCATCCCTGCTAGATGGGATTAATATGTAACTTTCATACAACTACAATATGTTTTTATTTATGAGTTATTTAAATATTGAAAGTTATCTGCTTTATATTCTGTTAGATGTCTTGTTACCATGGGAACATTCAGGTTAATAGTAATGTTATGGAAAAATAATCTGTACTAATCCACATGTAAGATTCATTTTTTAAAAGAGTGACAGAGTATTTCAAATGTTTCGGCACACTTTTCAGTCTGTAGAGACCAAAGGATTATTATTAAAATTGAGTAGTTACTGGTATTTTCTCTTCAGGAAGTTATAGCACACCAAGTGAATGCCTAATACTTAATTGGCCAGCATTTTTTGTGCTTGTATATCTAATGTAATTGTGTTTCAAAATAAACCAAGTAGTTTATCCTCAAAGGAAAGTGGATGCAGAAGGGAACCCATTATGAGATCCTTGTCCCATTGTGTCCAGACGTGTCTAAAAAGCATCTCACGTGGGCTCCGGGTACATGACATTTGGATGGGGCTGTTTTGATGGTCATTTTGATACAGCCATTCTGAGGCTGCCACTAGGATACAGCTGTTTGACTTCAGAGACTTTGAAAGAGTTGTGTGGGCATGGCATTTTCCACAGCAGGGACATTTTGATGAGACATTTGGATGAAGCCTTTTCCCAGTTTTCTCTTTTTCTTTTTTAGCAATTTGTATTACTAGGTAATAAGAAGAGTAAACCATTTTGCCCTATCCTTGGGAAAACTCACCCCATTTTTGTTTTATTTTTAACCAGGAAAGCTTTTATTTTGGAGGAAAACCATTAGGTTGAATCATATAAAACTGTTGATATTCAATTGTTTCTGGCCCCCCCAAAAAGTGAACTTCATATCATTCAGCGTACTAGCTATGAATATGAGATTTCATATTTCTGTTCATTTGTGTGTTTTTGAGCTTCTGGATTACAGCTGGATTGTACTGGACATTCAGAATGAAGAGGATAGGGTGGAAGGGAACTTTTTTTTTTTAATGTAGTTTAAATTTTTTTTACATTCTAGGATGTTGTTGCAGAGCAGTTGGACAGTTGGGAGGGAGGGAGAGAGGGGAAAGGGGGAAGAAATGGGATGGAAGAAGGAGGAAGGAGGAGGGGTGGGATCGAGGCCTGTGGCACCCCCCTCATTCTCACAGGGGAGACCAGGGGGCTTCCAGCAGGGGCTTGGTCATTGCCGGGCTGGGTGCAGATGTCAGGGGGATGTGGCAAAAGCCCTCACCACCCCCCCACCACTCCAGCTTGGGAGCCCTGGGCCCTTCTTGCAGTGGCTTGGTGGTCTTCACTGGGCTGGCTGTGCATGTCAGGGGGGCATGGCTGAGGCCCTCGGTCCCCCACCACCCCGGCTAGAGAGAGCCTGGGGTGCTTCCTGCAGTGGCTCAGTGGTCATCGCTGGGCTGGCTGTGTTTTCAGGGAGGGCTTGGCTGAGGCCCTTGGCCCCCTGCCACCCCAGCTCGGGAGAGCCCAGGGCACTTCCTGGGGTGGCTCAGTGGCATTTTTTTTTTTTTTTTACCTCCATGGATATGGTGGTGTCTAAGATGGGGGAGGGCCAGAGATGGGAGGAGGACTAGGCTGGAGCCTCTGTGAAGTGCATTGTCACAAAAGCTCTTCACCACACTTGCTCATCTCAGAAGAGGCCATCAATCACTCCAAGCGATACATCTGTTCATCTCTGAGGATTCACTTGTATCTTGAATGAGCCACATAAAATTCTCTCATCTCTCCCTTAAAGACACTGGTGAGGAGAATATTTGGTCCACATATGAGATTCCTTGTTCTTAGGTCTAGACCACACAATAATGCTCAATTAAATTTCTGACATTTCTCTCTTACCTCAGTAATATTAATAAAGTATAATTACCATTGTAAAACTTTATTATTAACAATGGATGTGGAGACAGCACTATCATTTCCTTAGAAGTTAACCCAATTCTATCAAATTATGAGAAAAAAGATATTTAGTTTATGAAAGTAATACAAATTCATAAACATTCAAACCAAACTCAATGAAGTAGAAAACATAAATCTTTTATAATGCTGGTGTGGCTAGGGAGCAGAGAAATTTCCGGAGATGTCATGTGCACTGATTGAGAAAACAAATCAATAACAAATAATGGTTTCACACTTTTGACAGGGCCATCAAAGTGTCCCCCGCATCAAAATAGTCTGTAAGCTGTATCGACACATCCAGCTTCATGAACAGTCCCCATGAAGTATCTAGGTTATACTTATTTTGGACCCACTCTACCCACACCCTGATTCTCCCAACAACATTCCCTTTTTGTCATTGTCCTTGGCTTCTGAAGTTATCAGAGGATGTCTCAGGGCCACTGGTATCCCAGATGAGAACAGTATCCATGTTGAGATGTCTACATTTCAGGGCTCCCAACCCTATCCTTCTCAAGGAGCAGGGTGAGGTTCACTCTCCCAGACTCTAGGTCAATCACCTTTTGCTTTTCGCTACTTCTACTTGTCTCAGGGAGCTCTTCTTCAACCTCTGCCTGTTACTCCTCTCTCCTTAAGGCTCAACGGGTAGCACAGGCCATCATTACAGTGGGAAGGTGGCTCTGGGGCACGCTGCCTGGGTTTGCATCCTGGCTATGATGCTTGGGCTGCAGGATCTTAGTTAAATTATGTAACCTGTCCATGCATCTGATCCCTCATCTGCAAAATGGACGTGAGACACAACACAGACTCTGTCTCAGTGCACCTGTTGCTGTGACAGGCTGCTGTGAAGAATGAACTATAATTAGGGACATGCCAAGTGCCTAGGACAGTGTCCAGACCTGGGCAAACAATTGACAGATGTTCATTGCTATTTAAAAAGGAAGAAAAAGAGAACAGCTACTGTGCAGGGTCAAGACTGCAGATTACCTCAGTTCTCACCTGCCCTAACACTTTACTTGCAGGCTCCCTTATACAAACTCACATAACCATACATCAGGCCATATCCAGGTCTTATGCTCCCATTTGCTCAGCTAGGACCATCCTGCCACATTAGTCAGTTTCTTTTTCCTCCTCCCCTGCTAATTGCTGAGGGCACGAGTCCATCTTTTCCACTCGTGGTTTCTGAGCAGCAGGACGGCAATGGACACACAGCAGGGTTGCTGAGTGGATGGATGCCTGAATGGATGGATGATGGTGGTGTTTATATTGAAGCCATGAGTACTGTGTCAAAATACTTTTATTCAAGACTGCTCAGTTCCCGAATTATATTTAAATGCATTTCATTTTATAACAACTGTGCTGAATCTAGAGTAGAATTAAAATAGAACATAAAGAGAATCTCTTAAATGGGAAATTGGAAATAAAAATATAAAGAATAAAAATGCACACGTTTTCCACAAAGAGACTGAACAGCAAGTGAATAACTTTTTTCTTCTGTGGTGTTTTGTTTCGACATCATTAGCCCACCATTTAGAGGGTATGATGACTTATGGTCTTAAAATGAAACAGTATATCATTAAAGCCTTATTTTCGTGAAGATATTTTCTTCCAATTAAATTCAATACAATCCAGTAGAAGAATAGCTTATTCAACACCATACATAGAAATGCTTTTCCATGTGATAAAGAGCTCGAATAAAGAGTTCATATTTTACTGTGAAGCAAGGGAAAAACATGCATTGGTTTTACAGGCTTCTTTGGGGCAGGCATTTTCTCTTAAGTGAGCGGTTTGGGCCTTATTTCACCAGTGAAAAAGAATCCTAAAACTGTGATTAACTTACCACGGCTCACGATAAACAGTATCAGAGAGAAGAAATCAGTTTTCACCAAAAAACTGTGATAGTGACACTGTTCTTTTGATTGTTGGGACTGAAGCCTTCCCAAACAAAAACAAGCCAAAAAAAAAAAAAAAAGTAGACATATTTAAATTATTGACAGTAAGCTTCACCACAGTCCAGAGGGCCCTGCAATTTATACAGTAAACCTTTGAGAAACTCCCGGATTGTATCAAGCATCCAGCTAAGCCCTGGAAATATGAAAATGAGGAGAACGTATAGGTGCTGCTTTCAAGCGAATCACAGTGTAGTGATTTTGGCATATTTCTTCTAGAAATGTGCTCCAGTAAGAAGCCTAAAGGGAAACACCTGTGTACTTGTATACATGCAGCTCTGCTTATTCACTTATACATTTTTTGGCTGCCGATTTAGTGAAAAGGAATGTAGTGAGGAGAAGTGCATAAGTAATTTATAGATTTTTTTCTTCAGAAAGCTTTTATCCTGAATTCATACTTCAGAGTGACAAACTTTTCAAATAGTGGTGTAGTAATGTGAACAGTAGCAATAATCAAAACAATAGTTAACCAGAGTGAAACAAGTTTTAACTACACTATTCCTTAATTTTTCAAAGTTCTTAAAAAAGAAAATCTCAATTTTAAGATGATTAAGACATGAAGAGGAAAATATTTATGTAAATACACATAGAGGAAGGATTCAAGGTCAACAAAGTCACACCTGGTACCTAGATCTTGGTTGCTAATACTGGTCTCCAATAAAAGAAATTAGAACTCCTTGGAGAAATGAAATGGCTGATTCTAAGGCTGGGGCGGGAAATATACAGGATGAGCTCAGAGCATCTTGTAGTGTCAGAAAGTAAAAAAAATACACTCAAAACAAAACTACGGTGTGTGTCAAAGGGACACAGAAACCAATATGGAGCTTTCAGTGGTCAAAACGAATGATTTGAACATCAAAATAAATAGCATAGTAATGGATTATAGCCCAAAGTATAAAATAAATAACTGACTGAATAAATAAATAAATGGGGAAAAGAGACAAATGTCTCATACAGAGGAATTCCAAATAATGTATGTGCATCTTCCCTACTTAAAGAGTGGGGCATAACTCCCTGCCCCTTAAGTGAGGGCTTTACATACTGACTTTCTTCCAAAGAGTATGCTATATGGAAAGGGGAAAAAGAGTGGAGAAACCTGGACAACATTACCTTGGACAGATGATCGAGGTTAACAGATGGTCAAGGTTATCAATGGTGGTAAATCATGTTGATAGTATGAATGCTTGATGTTATGTGAAGAGAATGGCATTTTACCTCTGAGGTCTTTCTCCCAAAAAACCATAACCCCAGTCTGATCATGAGAAAAACATCAGACAAACGCAAACTGAGGAACAGTCAACAAAATACCTGACCAGTACTCTTCAAAACTGCTAAGATCTTTGAAAATAAGGGAAGTCTGAGAAACTGTCACAGCCAGGGGGGGGATAAGGAGACATGATGACTAAATGTAATATGGTATCCTGGATGGGATCACGGAACAGAAATAGGACATAGGCAAAAACAGAGGGAATTCGAACAAAGTATGAATTTTGTTACTAGTTTATAAAAATGTACCAATGTTTAATTTTTAATTGTGACAAATAAGCCATAGCGATATTATGAGATGTTATCATAGGAAATTGGGCACTAGGTACATGGGAGCTCTCCTATCTTTGCAAATTTTCTGTGAATCTAAAACTATAATAAAGTTAAAAAATTACTTAAAAATAAACAAAAATCAAATATCTAAAAGCAGTAAGAGTTGACAGAGCTTTTCTCAATAAGTAGTAGGTACATAAATGCCAGAATAAATAGTACAAATTGACATTATACTTTGATTCTATTTACTTTCTCCTAACTGGATTGCATAATGTGCTTCAGTTTAGCGTGTGGCCCAAATATTTTGAAGGCAAAACAATAATACTATAATAATACTAATAATTCTCGATGTACTGCCTTGTACCTTTCCACCCAACTTTGCCTCCTCCCCCACCCCACCTTTTATAAATTTCAGGGACTTTAGGCATTTTGAAGTTTTCTAGCCATATGGCTTCTAAAGATGCGTTTATTTTTATTTAAAATATATTTTGATGATGTGAATAATTTTTCTAATTATTATGTTTTTTCCCATTTTCTCATGTAGAAAAACTACTATATAGTGCAGAAACAACGCTGGATTTCAAAACTTCCCTGACTATAGAGTGTACTCACATTTTATGCAAATTTGAAATAAGAAAAATAAAGATATTATTAAAGTCTTAATTTATGCACAAAATTTGTAATAATGTTAATTCCTCAAATTAAAAATTGATGAAGAATCATAATTTAATGCTCATGGATGAAATGTATTTTAAACTGTGTTTACACTTCTACCGCATGGTGGCGCCATGTCAGCTGGTGAATGTATAACCTTGGCCAATCTTGAATTAGTCTTGAATTGACTCACCTGAGCTATTTGACCTCATCGGGAACACAGTCTACGTTCTCATTCCATCCTCCATTTTAGAGAGGAGATAACCGAACTTCAGAGTTTAATTATTTCCCGAAGTCCATACAGGTGTCTGCTACTCAGCAAAAAGTAGAATGTACTTCCTGTCACTTAGTTCTGTGACTTTTCTCTCTCTCTGTCTCTCCCTTTCTCTCTCTCTTTTCTTCTATATGTGTGTGTGTATATATATATATAAAATATTTTAAAAATATGTAATTCATAAGTGAACGTATATTAATATATTTATATTTATATATATTTATTTCCACAACAAATTTTTTATGGGGAAAAATGTACCTCAATGCCACTTTAAAGTTCATGCATATAAATAAATATCTAAAATACATTTATTGAAATCTTGACTAAGTACAACTGTCCTTCTCTAGGTCCCTGAAAGTTCCTATGTTGTGAGTTTTGCTTAGCAAAATTTTTGCTGATGCAATATAATTTAAGTGCCATTAAAATAATGAATTAGACTTATACAAGTTGACTTGGAGGTATTTTCACAAAGTATTGTTAAGTAAAAATATAAAAAGCAAAAAAGGATTGTATTAGTATTATCCCATGTTTATAAATCAAATGACAAAATTAAAATATCCTGTAGAGTATATAAATGTATGTATCTGTATAGAATTATTTGAATGCAGTGAAAAATATGGAATAGTATAAAAAGTCTTTAAGATGGGTTACCTTTGCAGAGAGAAGAGAGAGGAATCACGTGAGGGGGAAAGTAGAAGAGAATGAGGAAAATGCCAACAAAAAAGGAAAAAAAGTTGCACACACACAATTCGTATGTTCACATTTATATAAAGTTATGTTTATGTGAATATATGTATAAATATATAAATTTAAATACTTGGTTTTAAAGGTATTGCATATAAGGACAAAAGAAAAATGAAAATCTGGAAAAACTGTGATAAAAGTAACTGCTAAGATAGCAGGTAGCTAATCACCAAAAAGGCCAAAAAATCAAACGAAAACACCTTCCTGCAAAGCAATTGTAAAAACACCTTCTGCAAAGAAGTAAGATAAAAACAGTAACCTAACAGAAAAAAATGAGCTAAGACTATAGGCAGTTTACATAAAAGAAGAATAGAAATGGCTTTCACACATCTGTAAAGATGTTTGTTCTTATCCATAATCAGGGAAATGCAAATTAAAAACACACAATAAAATTCTGTTTTAAATTCATCATATAGGCAAAAAATTAATATGTACTAATATGCCAAGTTTTGGGAGGATGTTGGACAAGAGGAACTCTTTAAACTGCTGGTGAGAGTTAAATTGTAACAATTACTTTTGAAAGTAACTTGGCAATATAAGTGGAAAAACCTAAACCTTATGATCCTGCAATTCCACTCCTAGGTCTATGTCCCGCTCGTGTATTGATGAAGAGATGTTTACAAGAATGTATGTAATAACATTTTCTGAAACACCAAAAATTGGAAACAACCTAAATGAACATCAGTGGTAGAATAGACAAATAGTGATATATTTATTCAATGAATTAGTGAGCAGTAAGGTAAATGAATGAATTTGAACTATGTAAATATCATGAATGAATTCTCACAAAATAATGTTGAGGGCAAAAAGCACACTGCAGATGAATATATGCAGTATGATACTATCTGAAGTTTACAAATGTGCAAACTAATCATGTGCACCCCGTATAAGTACATATAGATAATTTGGAAGTACATATATGTGTAAGATATAAATAAATACCTGGGAATGATAAATATTAAACTCACTGTAGCAAATACTTCTGAAAAGAAGGGATAGAGAAATTTAACTAGGGAAGGGTATACAGTGGTTTTCTCTGATTGGTAATGTAATTTTTTAGCCAAATAGTATATACTTATGTTATTTACTACAATTATATTTATATTTTTACACTTATAGTTATTATAATACTATATTATACTTACATTACTTATAGTATTTCTAAAAAGATATTCAACCCCCTCATAAGAGGGGTACTTATTAAAATGATAGCGAGAAACTATTTTCCATCTATCAGAATGTAAAGTTAAACATTCTAATAATAATCTGTTCTAGCAAGGGTGCAGGACACAAGCATTTTTCAATAATTGTTTTTTGGGGGGGTCCATTTGTAGAACTTCTACCTATGGGATGCTTGCAGTTTTTCAAAGTTAAGTGCACGTGCATACCGTTTGACCTAATTTATTCACTTTTAAGAATTTATTCTTTAGATACACTCTAGCAAGTATGCAAAGGTGTGTATACAAATCTACTCATTGCAACATTGTCTGTGATAGCAAATCAGAGAAGAGGCTGGTTAGATAAAATGTGATTCATCCATACAATGGATATTTCTCAGGAGGTTAAAAAGAATGTTGTACCCACCCTACAAACTGATATGGAATAAAGCCTAGGATAAATAGTAAAGGAAAAAAACAAACAAACAAAAAAACAAGGTGAAGAACATTTGTCTGATATCTGCCTTTTGATAACATGGGCTTCTAAAATTTGGAACTGGGGATTGGGGGACAGAGGCAAAGAGATGGATTTTACCAATATTTCCATTTGTGTGTTTGGAATCTTTATCTCATGCATGTATTACCATAAAACAAAATTTAAAATAATGGAAAGAATAAATAAGATTAAAAATGAAAACAAAACCAAGAAATACCACTCATATGTTTCATTTGAAAGATAGCATTGGTACTTCAATTTTAGTATTTTAATGAAATTGCATCACCTGCTTTATATCCAATGCCTAAGGCTTCAATTAATCTGGTGACCAAAGGAAGAAAGTCTCATTACGAAGTGCCATTTGTTAGGAGGCCCTAGGCCCAAGGGAGGGATCTTTTTACCAAGACAGTACACTTCCCTTCCTTCTCATAAGGAAATTAGAAACCATGACCATAAATTTGAGTAATTTGAGTGAGGTCTCACTATTAGAGTTGTAAAATCGATTAATTAAGCTATATCCCTAATTGTTATAAAAAGATTTAAAACCAACAGAAAAACAGACACAAAATATAGCATGATTCAGTGAGTTACAAATAAGTGAGAAAATGAGGTAATTATCCATTATATTTTATTTTTCCTTGTAGTTCTTGTTACTTTTTGTTTTTTATACTTTGAGGCCATGTAAACAGGTGCATACAAATTTAGAGTTGTTATACATTCTCGGTGGATCGAGGCTTTCTTTTTATTAATGCCTTTTGCCATGAAGTCTGTTATCATTGATATTAGTAGAGTTACACCAACTTTCTTTTGATTTTATCTACATGGTATATTTTTTCGCATTCTTTGAACTTTTCTGTTTTGTTATGTATAGTAAACTGCATGTGGTTGTTGTTGTGTCTTAAATCCACTCTGGCAATCAGAATTTTTTAACATTCAGTCCATTTACATTCAGTGTACTTATTTATATTTCAATTAATTTTTACCATCTTATTGTATGCTTTTGATTTACTTACCTGATTTACATTTATTTTTTTCCCCTCATTTCTTGCACTCCTGGAATAAACCCCACTTGGCCATAGTATATCACCCTTTATGTATATTTCAGGATTTGATTTACCTACATTTTGTTAAAGAATTCCGTGTCTATGTATGTGAGATATATTGGTCTATAATTTCTTTTTCTTTTTATAGTTATGGTGCAAAAGCAATATGCATTCAGTAGAAACTGTACTTCAAGTACCTATACAACCATTGATTTTCACTTTTGGTACAGTATTCAATAAATTACAGGAGATATTCAACACTTTATTATAAATAGACTTTGTGTTAGATGATTTTGTTCAACTGTAGGCTAATGTAAGTGTCCTGAGGACATTTAAAGTAGGCTAGGCTAAGCTATGATGTTTGGTAAGTTAGGTGTATTAGATGCATCTTTGACTTAAGATATTTTCAACTTACAATAGGTTTATTGGGATGTAACCCCATTGTAAGTCAAGGAACGTCTGTACTCATATTCACAGATTCTGAAAGATATTTGATAAAATACTAAATATTTACTTGTGATAAAAGTACTTAATAAAATAAAATTAGATAAGTTAAAAATTTTTTTACTTGATAATTAGATAATTCAGTAAAGTCACTGAGATATGTTCTTTCTATACACAAACTGTAATCAGCATGAAAATGTAAAAGAGAAAACGTAATAGCAACAAAATGATAAACTACCAGAAAATAAACTTAACAAGAAGTAGGCAAATTCTATATGGGGAAGGTTAAAATGCTACTAAATGACAAAAAGACAAATAAGCACAAAGTTTACACCAGCCTTAAAGAGAAAGATACATTATAAATATCTTGTGCTTAAGTTAACCTATATTTTTTTCATGATCTCAATAATATACCAACAGATTGTTTTAACTAAACAAGCATTTCACACCACATTGAAAAATAAGCATACAAGAAAAGTCAGGAAAACTCTGAAAAGAAAAAGTCAGCCTCGAGAGCAGATGAGCCCTACAATTATGGTAATTAAAGCAGTGTTGTACTGGCACATGTACATACCAACAGATCAGTGAAATAGAAGGGTGGGTTTATAAATAGAGCACCCAAATAAAATTTAATAAATAATACAGGTGAAATTCTATATCATCGGAAATAGAGTGTTTAATAAGTAATTCTGGAATAATTGAATATCTGAAAAGACAGAGTTGAAATTGAAGGAGAGTGACATCATCAGGATGTCAGAATAGACGATTCCTGATGTTCCCTCCCACAACTGATCAACTTACAACTCTAAAAATGCAAAAACTGCCATACTGAGGTTGATAGAGCTCAGGGGAAGAGCAGGAGAGACCTGCAAAGTTCATGAAAGCACGAAAGGCCATGGCAAAAGGGAGGAGAGATCACTCCAACCGTTCCATGCCCAGGCCACTTCTGGGGCTATCATGGTAAAAGGCAAGGAATAGCTGCCAGCACATAAAGCAGCCACCAGGGAATGGCAAAGCTGCAGCAGAGCCCTCTGTGTGAAGCTACTTGGAGTCTGCAGGGCAGAAGGTTGCTTTGCAGTGCACCATCCCATCTCCCAGGCCAGCAAAACCACTAGCAAGTTTCCCCTAGACACACATAGGAGCAAGGGGCTACATCCCATAGGGAGAAGAAACCACCCAGAGGTGAATGAGTCTTCGTGATGAATTTGTGCATTGTCTGCCCCATGGGAAATATTTGGAGTGCTAGTGGGGAGTCTGACCCACCAGGGGAGTATTGGAGTGCAGCGTAGGCAACTGATCTGCTTTCCAGTCAGCACAGGTGCTACACAGTGGAGACCAGTCAGGGTGATAGCACTGCAAGGGTAAATTTTATGTGAGAGACTCAGTCCTGGGCCAGATTTTCCACACAGCTCAACTGTGTCTGTGGTTGACCTCACAAGACCCAGAAATAACTAAAAGACCAACAATTAAAATCCTATCTGAACAAAAATGTTCCTCGGTTTGAGAAACAGTAGCAAAGCAAAAAAAAATTAGCTCAAACACAGAGTTCAAGTCCCAGTCCCCACAGGAATTACCCGCCCCCAATTCAGGAACATCAACAGAATGAAGGAAAAAGCCAAATGATCATTTCAACAGATGCAGAAAAGGCATTTGATAAAATCCAACACCCCTTCATGATAAAAACACTCAACATGTTATGTATGGAAGGAATGTACCTCAAAACATAAAGATTATATATGACAAACCCAAAGCTAATATCATGGAATGGACAAAAATTTTTTCCCCTAAGATCTGGAACAAGACAGGGATGTTCAACTTCCTCACTCTTATTCAACATAGTAGTAGTAGAAGATCTAGGCAGTGCAATAAGGCAAAAGAAAGAAATAAAGGGCATCTACATTGAAAAATAATTCAAATTATCCCTAATTTCAGATGACATGATCATATACATAGAAAACCCTAATGACTCCACCAAAAAATTACTAGACCTAATAAATTAATTCAGTATAGTGGTAGGATACAACAGCAACATGCAAAAATCACTAGCCTTCCAATACACCAATAAATACAATAGCCGAAGAAGAAATCAAGAAAGCAATCCCATTCACAATAGCTACCAAAAAAAAAAAAAAAAAATCTAGAAGAAAATTTAAAAGAGGGGGGGAGAGACCTCTAGTACCATGAAAATTATAAAACATTGGTGAAAAAAAATTGAAGAGGATACAAATAAATGGAAAGATATCCCATGTTCATGGGTTGGAAGAATTAACATCATCAAAATGTCCATATTACCCAAAGCAATCTACATATTCAATGCAATCCCTATCAAAGTACCAATGATATTCTTCACAGAAATAGGAAAAATGATCTTAAAATTTGTATGGGACCACAAAAGACCCCGTATAGCTAAAGCAATCTTGAACAAAAAGTACAAAGTTGGTGGCATGACACTTCCTGACTTCAAAATATACTGTGAAGCTATAGTAACCAAAACAGCATGGTACTGGCATAAAAACAGAGAAATAGACCAATGGAACAGGTAGGGAGCCCCGAAATAAATCCACACACTTAAAGCCAACTGATTTTTGACAAAGTTGTCAAAAATATGCCTTGCGGAAAGAATGGCCTCTCCAATAAATGGTGCTGTGGAAACAGAATATCCACATGCAGAAGATTAAATTTAGACCCCTACATCTCACCATACAAAGAAATCAACTCAAAATTAATTACAGAGTTAAATTTAATGTTCAGAACTATGCGACTATTAGAAGAAAACATAGGGAAAACACTACACAACATGGGAATGTGCAGCACTTTTTTGAATGAGACTATGTATTTTAGTACAAAAATACAATGCAAAAATACACAAATGGGAGTACATCAAACTAAAAATCTGCACAGCAAGGGACCTAGCCAACAAAGTGAAGAGATATCCTACAGAATGAGAGAAAGTGTCTGCAATCTACACATTAGACAAGGGCTAATATCCAAAATATGTAAGAAACTCAAACAACTCAACAGAAGAAAAAAATAATAATAACCCGATTAAAAAATGGGCAAAGGGCCTGAATAGATATTTCTCAAAAGAAGACATATAAATATGTCTTCATATAAATGGCCAAGGAGCACATGAAAAAATGCTCAAAATCACTAATCATCAGGGAAATGCAAGTTAAAACCACAGTGAGATATCACCTCATTCTAGTTAGAATGGCTATTATAAACAAGACAGAAAATAACAAATGCTGGTGAGGATGGGGAGAAAAACGAACTCTCCTATGTTGCTGGTGGGAGCGTAAATTGGTACAGCCACTGTGGAAAACAGTATGCAGGTTCTTCTTTAGAGACTTAAACAGATCTACCTTATGACCCAGCTATCTCACTACTGGGTATATATACCAAGGAAAATAAATCAATATATCAAAAAGACACTGCACTCCCATGTTCATTGCAGCAATATTCACAATAGCCAAGACATGAAATTAACCTAAATATTCATTGATGGATGAACGGGAAAAAAAACCCATGGTATATTTACACAATGGAATACTATTCAGCTATAAAAAGAAATGATATCCTATCATTTTCAATAACATGGATGGAACTAGAAACCATCATGTTAAGTGAAGTCAAGCACAGAAAGACAAATATCACATAATCTCTTTTGTACACGCATGCATCTTAAAAAACAACAAAAAAAAGTGGTTCTCATAGATGCATCGAGTAGAATAATGGTTACAGAGGCTGAGAGGGAAGGAGGGGCAGGGGAGAAGAAATGGTGACTAATGGGTACAAAACTCTGCTGCCTACGCTAAGTGAATCATTGTGCAGTATATGCACATATTGAAACACACTGTACCCCACAAATATGTACAAATAAATGTTAAGAGAAAAAAAGAAAGTTGAATTTTTGCCTCATCCCTTACATCAGAATAAATTCCAGATGAATCAAACATTCAAAAATAAAAAAAAAATAACATTATTAGAAGAAAACGAGAGTCTTTTTCTGTAAGCTCAGACAACAGAAAATTTCTCCACTTTTGAATATATTTTTAACATATACATGTCAAAAGTTATTTAGCCAAAGTCCAAAGATATATATAAACTAAAGGAAAATATTTGTCATGTTATAGACTGAATGTTAATAATTTCACATATAAAATGTTGTTACAAATTTTTAAAAAGAGTATTAACACAATAGAAAAAGTTATGAAGAGTCCAGAAGTGAAAAGGCAAATAGAAATATTATGCATTTGAAAAGATGTTCAACATCATTATATAAAAAATACCAGTTAAAATGAAAGTGATATGCATTTTACCATATTTCCCCTCTATTCTGTCAAATATCAACAGATTTGATAGCACATTGTTTTGGCAAGGGTGTGGATAAACTGGTACTCTTCTACACTTGGTGAATACTCTGGAAGTTAATTGGCATCCCTTAAAATTTAAAAAAAATGTGCACGCTTTTTTGCACATCATATTTATTTCCAAGAATTAATTTTACAAGTATATTTGCTCATGTGGGAACAAACATGTACAAAGATATTCATGCAGCATTGTTTTTGCTAGCAAGACTGGAACCAACTAAATGTCTAACAAAGGTGGACTGTTAAATAAATTGTGATCCCTGAGTACAATGTCATTTTAATAGAATGAGGGAATTCTGTGTTCTGTCATGAAATGTTCTCCAAAATAAATTGTTAGAATTTGTTTACAAAAAAAGGTTTAGTTTGTGTATGCAAATAAATTTGCATATGTGATTGCATATTCACAGAATAGCTCTAGAAGTCTACAAAATAAACTGTTATCAGTCAAAGCCTCTGGGGAACTCCTGGGAGGCTGGGGGTTAGGATCACAGAGAGAATTATGTCTGTAATGTATTATTTGGTATCTTTTGAATATTTTACTATGTGTATGAATTACATATTCAAAAATTAATTAACTAATTAATTAACCAACACTAATAGTAGATTTTTAAAAGATATTCAGGAGCAGATCAAATTAGTGAATAGAAGGGTTTTTTTTCTGTTCTTATATCAAACCCTACCTGGTAACTGTCTGCTTTTCCTTAGATCCTGAGGAGTTAGTATCAGGAATGAGATGAGTACTGCTAGTACAAATAGGGATGGGGAGAAATGCCGACTAAGAAAGGGCTTTGAAAACTCTGGAAATGTACACCTGTATTAGTCGTCATTATCCCCATTATTATTCTTTGATAAAATATCTGATGGCTTTTATTATATAACCTTTAAAAAATTGGTTCCAGTTTTTAACTCATGAGTTATCTAATTCTAGTCCATTGTATTTTTAGGCACTGCTTGAATCTTCTTTAGGCCACAATAAGAAATCAGCAAAACCAGTCATCAATATAGGTATATAAGGAAGGGCAAGAAGATGGTAAAGGATTTACAAATCATGTCAGATGAGAAATGATGGAAAAAACTGACTTTTATTCTGTATAGCTTCAGAAGGAAGAACTAGGATCAATGAATGCAGTTACGGAAAGCAGGATATGATTTACTTTAAGGAAGACATTTTCAGTGATGAGAACAATCTGAAAATTTACTGGGCTCTTTTATCGGGATTTGAGTGTTCCTTCTCTAGAAATGCTCAATCAGATCACATTATAGCAAGAAATAGCCATGCACACTCAAAGTATCATCAAACCCACAGCGATCTTGGAACAAGGCTTGAAAAATAAAGTCAATTCCTTGTCCAAAGTTTCTTATTCTATTACCTCAGCCTCCAGGTCAAGGTGTCCAGAATTATAACAGTTCAGCGTGAAGCAAATGTTTATCTCTTGTAAATTTAATTTACTCCTTTGACCTATGAAATGCCTGGATAATGCTGTTATTGACACACTCTTAAGTTCAAGGGTGTGGTCAGCACTATTTACCATTTTTGTGCTGTCACCAAACTTTCTGAGGTTAAAGGGCTTAGAGACAGGACATCATTTATCTGAAGTTATTTAACAATAAAAGCAGTTTTATTTATTCCCATTTGAAATTTATTCAATAGGTAACCTTTTCAGCAACTATTTAGCTACGTTCAAAAAGGAAGAATGTCCTGAAGATCCACCCTATAATTTAGTCTTGGCTCAGGAACTCTCTCTATCCATTTATAAGAAAAGCCAGACAGAGAATATCTTCACATTATTCTTTAAAACTCAATAACCTAACTCACCATATCCCATACAACTAGCTTTCCTATGTATTTTCCTTATTTTGGCTAATGTCACCACTCTTCTTCCAGATTTTGAGGCTCAAATTCTGAACTTCCATATAGCCAGTTGTCAAATTGACAATGAACCACAATTATAAGATATATTTGAGGGAATCTGACCCCTTCTTCCTGACCCATCACAACCTTTGAAGGGTCAGGCCTAGACTACCATGTTCTGTATCATGTACCTGGTACTGACTCCTGACCCCACCCTGTCACTGACCTCAGCTGTTCGGAGAGATGTGGTTACCCCATGAAGGACAGCCCATCTTCAGGGTGACCAGCGATCTGGGGAGAAAAGACCATCTGAGCTAATCAGTTGTTACATGCAGAGATTTTAGAACTAGAAAGCCGAGAGACTCTTGCCAATTACCCAAAGAGACTGAAGCTGAGGGCTCGTGTAGTGCAGTTGGGCCTATAGAATTCTGGAGCAAATAAAGCCACAGGCAAGATGAAGCTATGGGCTGAAGAATTCTGAGTATAGAAATGGGATCAAGAGGGCATGAAGAAGAAAGCAGATGTGCAGAAAGATGCCCAGGTGAGCAATGAGGCATCTCTTCAGAGCTGTGTGGGACATGATAACAGTTTTGGTTTCCAGTTCCAATTGCTAGGAGTCCCATCTGAATTATGCTTTCTTTCTGGATTCTCATGAAATTTCCCTCTACCTTAAAATACTCCCACCCACTTTTGTTTTAGCTGGCTTTGAATGGATCTCTTCTTGCAATCCAAAGAATCCTAATTAAAACAATATCTTTCACAGCTGTCCCCAGCACTCCCCTTCTGTGGCTGTCACTCTAGATTAAGCCATCCTGGTCTTTCATCTCCTCACCAAAACTATTGTAACAACTTCAATACTATTTTCTTATGGACTACAAACCTCCACACCTAGTTTCCTGCTTCCCATTACCAGGTTAATCTTCAAAATGTCCAGTTCCAGTCACACCCTTCCTTGCTCAGAAACCTTCCCTATACCTAGAAAATGAAACACATAATAGTGTCATTCAAGGCCAACCTATCTTTGCAGTCTTGGGTCGCTCGCACTCTCTCTCTCTCTCATGTTTGTTTGGTTTTGGTGTCTGGACAATTGTTAAAGTACGGTGTTATGGATCTAGCCCACCCTGAGGATACACATGGTCACTGCTTTCCATGGCCTACAGAAGCCTCTCATATTATTCTTTATCTTATAAAAGTATACTGATATACTTCATTTGTTTCAAATGGCATAAAAATATCTACAGATCGTTTGTCTAAGTCACTACTTTTAAAGAGAAGTGGCCGAAACCTTTAATACTTGGTTAGGAACAAAACAATTAAAAGAAAAAAAAAAATATTCAAATGAGCTATTTGAAAATTTGAATACTGTCTCTGTCTTTTGAAATAGTTTCTATCCATAACACCCATTCTTAAATTTACCTTTTCTTTGGAACTTTCCTGATTCATGAAGTTAGCTCTGACTTCTCCATCCACTAAATCTCCTTGTTTCTCCTCCTCTTATGACATTTCTTTTATTCTTCCTCACCTTACCTTGTGCTTCTTTTCACACTTATCCTATCTCCACATCTTATTCACATCACATTGATGGCCCCTGAAGTACCCGGCATAATTCTCTATCCATACTAGGAGTTCAATAAATGATTTGTGATTTAATTTTCTAATGCCCATTGATCAAATAGATATGTCCAGTTGGCATATTGATAGTTAACAAAGATGATGTATCTATATCTCTGGGGATTAAAGTCTATTACTTGATAGAATGATCACACCAACTAATGTCAGTTACAACACAGAGATTTCTAGATATGGCCAAGACTTCAAATAGTACTGAAAAAAAATATTAGGCTTATCAGTGCATTTTAATCACATTTTTCAAACCATATGTAACAATCAGAAAATAAAAGTAGATGCCAAAGAATATGTTCAGATTAAGAGAGCAAAAGATAAATTCCAGATCTCCTCTCAAAGCTCTGCAGAAAACTTCTCTCTTTCACTGACTCCAGATTATTTGCATTCTGCATGCCAACGGACCCCTTTGTTTTTGTCTCCCAATCAGAATAGTGACTTCTTTGGTCATCAAGATATCTTTAAATTTGTGTCATTTAAGAGATATTAATTACTTAGCAACTGTTTACAAAGAACTGGGATAAATCCTGTGCAGAATACAAAACATTTAAGACATCTGCTGTGTGCTGAAGAAATGTGGGCTCTAATTGGGCAAATAAAATATAAATACCTGAAAAGATTGCAATACAGCAGAGCTGTATTGTTCTAGCTATCTGTTACTGCATAATAAACCACCTGTCACATAAATGAGCCAACGATGGCTTCTGTACATTGGCCCCAATGTTGTTTACTTCTTCCCAGTAGGCTGACTGTTAACTTAAAGCCCCCTGGCATTCAGTTTGAAACATTCAGTTTTTAAAAATATACCCCAAATAAGCATATTGTTAGCCGTTTAGAGGCAGGCTGCTTTGTGTACCCAATAACTGTTAGGCATACACAGGCCAAACCCTGGGACTGTAAAAGTCCCCAAGTCCTTACTGTCCTTCAGAGGACCCACAGTGCAGCTGAGCCACATTATCTAGACATGTTAGCCTGCTTTTGGATTCCCCTGTCCCCATGAAGTTCTTGTGTCCTCTTCCACTTTGGGTGGTGAGCCCACACACTGCCTCTAAAAGGACTCTTGCTATGAAGGACTTTCCCTCACCTGTAACCTGTCCAAGAGCTTTTCAAATAAAGCTCATGTGCTACTGCCACCTCGTGATCTTGTTTTTTCCTTGATGAACTCTGAAATCCTCAAATTGACTATACCACCCCAAAACTTAATGGCTTAAAACAACAATAACAACAACAACATTTATTGGGGCCATTTTGCAATTTGGACAGAGTGTCATGAGAGTGGTTTGTTTCTGCTGCACTCAGTGCCAGCTGGAGGGGCTCGACTGAAGGCCACCTGCTTAGATGTCAGTCTGGGGTTGTCAGTCTTGTTATGTGGTGGGGGCATCCCTAAAACAAGCATTCCAAGAGGCCAAGGAGGAAGCTACAAGGCTGCTTATGACCTAGCCTCATTAGTCCCAGAATGACACATTCACGGCATTCTATTGGTTGAGCACATCATGAAAGACAACACCAACTCAGAGGGATGGGAATTGGATGCCACTTCTCAATGGAAGAAGTAGCGACAAGTTTGCAGCCATCTTTAATTTACTGCAGTGATTATTTCTTAGTGTATTCTAAGAAATACAAGCAAGAATTGCTTATACTCTAACACAGGGGTTGGCAAACTAGCCTGTGGGCCAAATCTGGCACACTACCTATTTCTGTAATTAAAGTTTTATTGGAACATAGTCATGTCCATTTGTTTACATATTGTCTATGACTGTTTTTCTGTGCTACAACCACAGAATTGAGTAGTCACAATTGAGATCATATAACCATCGTCTAAAATACTATCTGGTCTTTCATAGGATAAGTTCATTAACCCCCGCTCTAACATGTGCTTGTGTTCTACAGATGGTTGATTAGAATTGCTTTTTAAAAGTATACGTCTTGGGGGGAGGGGGGAGAGAGAGAGGGAGGAGGAAAGGAGGTGTCGGTGATGGGCCATAATAATCATATACATTGTATATTGACAAAATTAAAATTTAACGAAAAAAAAAATAAAAAAATAAAAGTATACGTCTTGGGGGGAGGGGGGAGAGAGAGAGGGAGGAGGAAAGGAGGTGTCGGTGATGGGCCATAATAATCATATACATTGTATATTGACAAAATTAAAATTTAACGAAAAAAAAAATAAAAAAATAAAAGTATACGTCTTAACAGGAGATACGCCTTTGGAAAGTTTAATGTACAAGCTTGCAACTTACACGCTGTTGTAGGTGCACACAGAGCTACCCTCTGAGACAGTAGTGAGTCAATTCTGCCTGCCACCAACAGATGGTGTCCACAGTTGCACCATTCACTTCATTCATTCTGGACTACTGAGATTACTGTGAATTTGCCAAATGTGTGCTTCATTTTAAAGTGTTTTCAAACAGTAGTTACCCTATCAAGATCAGTAAGTACAAAAAGTGATGAGAACATTAAAAAGTGTTAAATAACAAAAGGCAAAGTGTGATAATGACAAAAAGTAAAAAGAATTTTAAAATGTGAAAGTGATGTGATGATACACTTGTTATTTTGTATATGGGGTAGACTGTTTGAAGGATAGATTTTGAGGAAGTAAGAGTCAATCATGCAACATGTGAAACTGACAATAATCAACAAGCAAAGTATGAAAATGACACAACCAAAAAGCACATGGGAGGCTAAAGGAGCAATTTCACAGCCTTCTGTCTCTTAGCCTAATGTTTATTCAGGAGATGATTACCAGTTTTTGAGGATATGAAGTCCAATTAAGTATTATAAAAGGATGGTCTTGAAACTTTTGGTAAAAGATATTGTATGGGGGTTCTCCAGAGAGACAGAATCAATAGGATATGTTATAGTTATATGAGAGGAATTTATTAGAGGAATTAGCTCTCATGATTGTGAAAAAAAGTCCCATGACAGGCCATCTATAAACTGGATGCCGGTAATGTGGCTCTGTCGAAGTCCGAAGGCCACAAAACCAGGGAAGCCAGTGGTGTACTTGGTGTAAGTCCTGGAACCCAAAAGCTTAAGAGTCTCAAGCTCTGATGTCCATGGACAGGAGAGAAGAATGTATCCCAGTGCCAGTGGATAGAGAGAGACTTTCACCTTTTTCCTGTCTTTTGTTCTCTCTGGGCCCCCAGTGGATTAGATGGTTCCCACCCACATTGAGGGTGGGTCTTTCCCACCCAGTCCACTCAGACTGTAATACTAATCTCTGCTGGAAACACCCTCATGGACACACCTTAAAAGATAGTTTTATCAGGTTTCTCGGCATTCCTTCATCCAACCAAGTTGACACCTAGAATTAACCTTCACAGATATATTTCTACAGATTCAAGGCCCCACTGAAATCTGCATAGTATCAAAGTTAGGACAGTGTAAATACCACAAGAACCATTTCCTACAGCATTTGCAGAAATCAGCAAGGAAGAATGTCTCTCACCTCAGTAGACTTTACAGGTAGACAAAACTGGTCTTTTTTAGAAAAAGATGTTTGACAACATGCATAGGATCCAGAAGTAAAAAAGAATGCCAACTTTAAAGCTACAAATAACCAACTGACTCTCATTTGGTATAATTCTTTCTGTGAACTAAGTTTTTTAGAACAAATCAATCTTAAATATTTTTAAAGTGTATTTTCTGAATTTTAGTTCCTGTAGTTAAGAAATAAGGAAACAAACAAGCAAATTCATACTCATGCTCAAATGTGTGATATATCACATTTTAACACAGTGACTCCCACCAATACATTTACTTTTATTGCAAATCTTGCAGTAAACTTTTGATATAATTTGTGGTTCATTGTGATTGAAAGCTCAGCTATTAAAAGACATTTATTAACAGCATAACTTATTTTTATAAATTGAGATTTCCCCCAGATCTATGGAACCACAATAAAATACAGATGTGTATTCAAAGCTAAAGACTTTCAGTGTCAACCATAATACTCTATGCTCTTTGTTTTTGTGTATATCAAAATAGCCTCATGGTTTTTATTGATTTTACCATAGTTCTAATAAAATACTACCTTTATCTGCTTTATACATACGGATTCCACATAAGGTTTCCTTTGGAGGAAAAAATGTTCTGTTTAAAAGCTTGAAAATCATAACTATAAATAAAAGAGACTATTGAAGACTTTTGAGCAGGAAAGTTATGTAATGAAAGTGGTGTTTTAGGAACATATTAATTGGTTGTATATCAGATGGATTGCCCAGAAACCAGTTAAAAAGATACTGCGAAACACGTCCTGTGAAAAGAACCATTCTAATACAATAGAAAATGGAACTAAGACTTATTATATCTGTTGGAAATCATGAGAGGTATTAAACAAAGGAGCTGAAAAATTATGTTCACATACCAAACAGGCATACTGTAAGGCTTTTCTACCTTCAACTCTCTGATTTCCTCTATTTTGTGTTCAAATAAAAAATGTGAAAAAGGAAAGAATGATACTACAGAAAATGTTCAGTAGATTCCTAATATAGGAAAAAGCACCTAGTAAATTGTTACCCTACTTCATTTTAAATGCCTCTGGCTGGCTTAACAGCATTGAATAGATATGAAAATGCTTTTGACTGAACTTTTGACAATGAAAATCTTCAGCCCCATTTTTAACTTCAAAGCATTTTTTCTTGATTTTACAAAATTATTTTACAAATATAATATACATTGTGAAAAATTATAGAAATATATATATAAGCAAGCAAAAAATAAAATTACTTGAAATTTTACAACCTAGATAGGGTGGCTTGAAAGTCTACACACTTTTAATGTATAGTATCTCCAATATTATTCTATGCAAACATCTGCCAATAAACAAATAAGGTTTCAAGTAAATAGGATTATAGTGTACATTCACCTAAATGTTTCAGAAATGTGTCTTTTATATGTTATTAGTAAAATATTTAACAACCAGGGAATGATTACCTAAAACAATCAATGGCCAGAAATCAAACACATAATTTTAAGCAGAGTTTCTTGGAATTTAAATTTAATTCAAATTATGGTTATATGAAATACAATATCTCCAAAATAAAATAAATTTAATTTGTATTCAATCAGGTTTTGAAGCAAACTGTTTAGTATCCCTTTCTAACTCCAACGTTGTCTCGACCTCATTGCAACCAGAATTTGGTATCACATGGTCCATGTGAACATCACCATAATGAAACTGAAATCAACTCTACGTTTTAACTATTTCATTCCCCCAAGACAATCACTAATCCAATATTTTCAATTGATGGCATCATAAAACACATTTTTGCTGTCTTAAATTGGTATTTCCCCCCATACTCCTCCCTCCTCAGTAATAGTCATTAAAACCTTGTTTCTCTCCTTTCCCATTATTCTGCTTCCTGCTACTTTTACCACATGAGGATATTGTGCCCCTAATGATTCAATGACTCAGGGGTGGGGGGGAAGAAAGAAAAGAAATGGTTCAATGACTGGGTCAAAGCACACAAGCATTTACAGGCAGATCCCAGGCTTGACTCCTTTTCCTCGCTCCTGTATTTTTCTCCTAGCTTGTGTGCAAGGGCTCTTGCCACCGTACTTATTACCTTATACAAAAGCGGCTACAATATAAATCCTGGAATCCCTCATTAACACAGTTCCACTTACAGCAGTGATTTTGTAACAGGGGACCTGAGGACAGTGTGTGGCAAAGACACAGATTGCATTTAAGAGAAAAAACAAAAAATTTCTCTTACATTATTCAAAATAGCATGTTATCTCTGAATTAAAGCCAGACAAATTAACCAACACCATTTTTTTTCACTTATCAGATTGGCAACAATCAAAAGTTAGGACAAAATTCTGCTTTCGAGGCTATGGAGTAGCAGGTAGTCTCATTCATTGCTAGTGGGAGTCCACAATGATGTAACCCGCATGAAGGACATTTTGGTAATATTTTTAATAGTTACAAATGTATTTACCCTTTGACCCAGCAATCTCACTTCTGGGAATGCATCTTACTGACACATCGGCGCATATCACAATGATTTATAGCCAAGGTTATTCACTGTTGCATTGTTTGTAAAAGCAAAGGATTGGAAACAGCCCAAGTTTCTATCAGCAGAAGAGTGGTTAGTTAAATTATGGAACATGCACAGGATGGAATATTAGGTAGCTGTAAAAAACAGTGAAGAAGCATGAGAGGTACTGGTAGGGAAAGACCTCCAGGAAATATTGTTAGGAGTAAAACTCAAGGTGCAGAATAAAGTATATAAGATCCTTTTTATGTAAGAAACGGAGCAAGTGATACAAGCAATAAATACAAGTGGTTAACCATGGGGGGAGTACAAAGTGAGGGAGAGCATGGCGAGGTGGGAGTAAGTCTTCTCAATGTATACTTTGTTAAACTTTTTAAAGTTTCTAAAATATTATTTCAATATATTAACTATTAAAATAAAAACTAAATAAATTTTTAAAAGAGATACATTTTAGTTTTATTGTTCTGGTTAACTGACAGATCAGGGGAAGAGTGCCCCACATCTTTTCTGGTTTAATCATTTTGAATGAGAATGTTGAAGTATGTTCTTAGATGATCTCTCCTGTTAGAAGAAAAAGGCAAAGAAAAATACTAAATGAGTGTATTCATAACTTTGCATGGTAATCATTTAGTAATTACCTGCTTTATGGCATTAAGATATCTAAGAATATCCTAAGCAGCACTGACTGCTTTTCTCACTTTTCTGACTTTGCTTTTTCTGAAAAGACTGATAGGTCATCCAAACCCTCTTATTACAAATATATCTATGTTATGTCTGAAAGGGAAATGGTAAAACTATTATACCTTGATATGGATAATCATTATTTTAATAAATATCACAAAATATAGTAGCAAAATTAAGATGATTAAGCTGAGATGCAGAAAAGTGTCAAATAAATACTTTAAAAAAAAGAAAAAGAAAGGAAAGCTTGTGTATGCAGCAAAGTGGTAATTTGATTAGAAGAGAGGGTCCAACTGGAAAAGTAGACATAATTCATTAACTTGACAGGATCACTTTTAAATCTTCACTTTACAGTGATTCTATAGATACATTTTGCTTCTCAGAAATCAGACTTTTCTAGTACAATTATGAGTCCTGCTTCAAAATAAGATTTTTGTAATAATTTTGAAACAGGAGAACACAGTGCTCTTAGAGTTGGAGAGAAATTTTGTATTAGTGCTATATTATCAGAATTATACATTATTATTATACATAGCGTTATTTTAAAAAATGAACACTAGCTGTGCAATTTTAGAAAGGTCAATTAACCATCTCTGAGCCTGTTTCCTTACCTGTTCATGGGCATATTGACAATACCTGTTCATAGGATGATCTAAAGGAATAAATGAAATAGTGTATTTAAAAATGTGCTTAATGCTATGCCTGACACACAGAAAGTGATCATTAAGTAGTGGCTATTATTTTGATCTTATCTGAATGTTGACAATCTTATAAGATGAAATTAGTTTTACTACAAATATATAATTTATGATATAAATTGTAATAACAAAAATGCTTATAATATGCTAATTGTAAAACTGCGATATGAAAGTCAATGAATACTATGATTTAAAAAATCTGGTAAAATAACAGCAAGAAATATACACCAACATTAATACTGGGAGTTATTAGAGTAATTATTAGAATAACCATTATTTTCTCTATTTCCTAAATTTTTAAAAAATTATAACTTTACAATGACAATAAAGATAAATAAACTTGGCAGGGGGGCAGAAATGAAGAAACTAAATTGTCAAAAATAATAAATTACCTTGATTCAGGTTATAATTGAGTGTCCATTCCCAACCCACTCCACCTTCAACACAAAAATACTCTGCACATACTACAGCAACTGAGAGAAACTCTTCAGAGTTGGGCACATAAGATGTGCTTCTGGCACAGAGAGTAAACTACATCAGAAGATGGAAGAGAATACGTGGCAGGGAGAAAGAAAAGAAAAATTAAATTTTTATCATGGGTCAGATACTGCTAGTTGCCTTCCCAGTCTCATCTCTTCTTCTTTAGTAACAGAACCCCAATTTTGTCATGATAATAACATGCTCTTCCTAGAGTCCCTTGCAGCTAGGACTAGCCATGTGACCCAGTTCTGGCCAACGAAATGGAAATCACTGGGGAAGACTCTGTTGGTCTGTTTTAGCCACCTTCTCCTCTCCCCTTCTTCCTGCCAGGAATGCAGATATGTTGCCTGGTCCCAGCAGTCATGTTACAATTGTGCATGTGAAAGTTACAAGCTAAGCATGGCAGAACAGAAATGTAGGAGTCTGGGTACCTGAAAGGCTCACCAAGCAGCGGCACCTTCCTGGACCAGTCTTCCTGTTAGGTGAGAAAACTGAGTTCCTGGATGTGAAAACTACTGTGAGGATAGTCTGCTTTTTGCAGGCAAACAAATCCTAACTAATACGCAACATCTTCCAGTTATGCCCAAAGCTGACAGGAGGGAAAGATACCTTTTTGGAACTTTGACTTAAAACAGACAGGGTCAAAGTTCAGAAGAGAACTGAAACAGGCCATAAAACTCCACTTATTCATGCATCAATTTAGCTAGAACGGTATTCAGCTATGTGGGTTCTGTTCTGGAATGTCATCCAGGGTCTCCTGTACTTGTGACCTTGTTTTGTTTGTATTTGTTTTGTTTTGTTTTAATGTGGAAAAGTGTACATTAAAAAAAGCCCATCTGTGACATACACTAGTACTTCAAAAAAAATTGTGGGAAACAAAATTAAAAGATGATACTAATCTTTCCATGAACTTTTTGAAGTACCCTCGTACATCTTTCACACCCTGCATCTATATCTAAGTCCAACTCTTGGATTACGTGTATGAATGTTAATCAGCAACAACTTGGGTAGTTTCAGGCAGATGATGTTGTTCTACAATGTAACACAGGAAGTAACACAGAATCAGTGATTTCTGCCAAAGGGAAGAAACACTTTCAAGGAATATTCTTCCTGGAAGCTGTCTTCTCCCCACCACACTCCAAAATTCAGCCTGGCCTATAAATCACCCCCCGCATCACTACAGCAGAACAGATACAGCACAAAGGAAACGCCAGAGAGAGAAGTCATTCCAGAAAATAAAGCAACTGTGGTCTGCCCATCACAGAGTGGAGGCACTTTTGTTTCAGCAGAATTAGCATTAGTGTTGATGTGTGGTGGTTGTTAGCAACCTGTGGCAAGTGAGAGAGGACTTAGACTCAGGTGCATCTAACTCCCATTATCTCACCATTATACAATATGGCCTCATTTTCTGATTGATGACTATGTTATGTGTGAACTTTAAGCAATCGTAGACTAAGAAATTAAGAATTCTCAGGATAACAAGAAATGGCCACCCAACACAGACCCATGGTCTAGAAAAACTCCCTTCAGCACAGCAGAGCAGAAAGAGCTCAGAGATGTAGCACAGTGTGATACACAGACCAGCAGATACTGAATGACCAGAACCTGCATTCAGAGAATCTCATGAAGCAGAGCTGTGCCGTCTGGTGCGCCCATGGTGAAGGGCTGGCTTCTCTTACGGGTCTCCCCCATCACACTGAGGACGGAGGAGTGAGAATCAGACTCAGATTCTGGTTGCCTTTGCTCTCATGCACATCCATTTTTCTTTCCTGACTGCTGATCTGGCTGACCGAAAACAATTTTTGGCTTAACACTAGGCCTGCGTAGACTGCTCCACCAACTTCCACAATTGTATCCCATCTAATCCCCATAATAAATCCCACATTCATTATCACTTATAATGGTTCTGTTTTTCTGGTCAAGCCCAGAACCGTACAACCTATGTGTCTGGGCTTTTCTTTCCTTTTTTTTTTTTTTAAATCCAGAAACAATCTAGGATTATGCAATGTATCTAGTTTCATCTATCTTACATCTTGTCAGTTTACAGCTGTTTTCCAGCCCCTTTTTTGTGTGTACATTTCATGACATTGACATTTTTTTAAGAACCTGGGCCAATTGTTTTGTAAATCCTCGACTTGGACATGTTATTATTTTCTCATGATCTGATTTGGGTTAAGATTTTTGGCAGGAGTACTAAATGAGAGCTGGTGCTTTCTCCTCAGTGCTTGCCTCAGGATACACATGATTTCAGTTTGTCTCATTATTACTAATGTTAAGTATGACCTCTTCTGTAAGATGATATCTGCCAGATTTCACCTTTGAGAAGGTAACTTTTTCTTTTTAAATTAATAAGTAACCTACTTAGTGATATTATAAAATTGTACGCTCATCCAGCTCCCCAGTAATCGTTCACGTAATGATTTTAACATCCACTGACGATCAATTATTATTGTGGAGGTTGCAAAACAGTGATTTAAAATTCCATCATCACTTTTACATTTATTAGGTAGAATCCTTTTGTAAAGAAGAACTTTCCATTCTGCATACCTTCCTCTTTAATGTTTTAACTATTAGCATGAACCATGGATTTTACTTTTTAATGCCATGTGTTAAACTCTATTACCTCATATTTCATTTTGATGCTCAAATTGTGAAAAATTCAGCCAGTACATGCTCCTTCACATCAAGAACTGTGTTCAATAATATTCTACAAAAGTTTCCTATAGATCTCTCATACATGTTTTAATATTTTTAATTCTAAATACTCATAATTTTATGTTACTTAAATGGCACCTTTGAATTTCACTTTACTATGTTTATTGCTGATATATATAGTTATATAACACACAGTTTTGTATATTTATTTTGTATTTGTCAATCTCTTTATATTCTCTTGCTAATTTTGATAATCTATATCAAGATTCTTACAGATTTTCGGTTTACTCAGTCCTATCACCTGATAATAATGAGAGTAGTGTTACTTTCTTCCCAATACTTACGAATTTCATTTTGGTTTTATGTACGTGTATTGGTAAAGACTGCCAATAAAATATTGAAGTAATGCTAACAGGCATTCTCATATTATTCTCAACATTAACATTTCTTCATTATGAATATTTGCTGTAGAGCATGTTAGATGCCCTCTATTGGATTAATACATTTTATTTGTATTATTATTTTGTTAAGAAGGCATTTTTAAAATATGAATAGATGCTGAATTTAAACACTTTTATTGAAATGATTGTGTGATTTTTATCCTTCAATATGTTATTTGTGATAGATTGTATTAATATTGACTTATTTTTGATCTGTTATCTTTTTAAAGATACTTGACCTTTAATTTTCTTTTCTGATAGTGTGCTTGTTAGGTTTTTGTACAAAGATTATGTTAGCCTACTCCACATGATTTGAGGAATGTTCTTTTTTCATATATAAAACTATGTGTGAGACTAGAATGATTTCTTCTTAGAATATTTGATAGAACTCACAATTGGAGTCATATGAATCTAGAGGTTTCTTTCATGTGTGGAGAAGACTCATTAAAAGTCCTTATAGAACTATATAAGTTTTCTATTTCTTCTGCAGTCAATTTTAGCAAGATGTATTTTCTTCCAGGAATTTATCCTTTGTTTAAAATTTAAAATATATTGGCATAAAATTGTTTATATTTTACTAACTTTTTGATGCTTTTAATAATATCTCTTTCTTCATTCTTGATTATAGTAGTTACTTCTTAATTCTCATTCTACCTCTCTCACACACACACATACACAAACATACACACACATTCAGTAGTACCAGAATTTTGTCAATTTAATTATATTTTTTGAAGAACTAACTGTTGGCTAAGTTAGTCCTTTCTATTGCATGTGTTTTATTTAATTAATTTCTCCTCTTATTTTTATTGTTTTCTTTCTTCTCCTTCTTTAAATTTATTTTGCTGGTTTTTGTCTAACTTCTTCTAATGGTTGATTAGTTCACTAAATTTCAGCTGTTATTTTTCTCATGTACACATTTAAGGTTATACATTTTCCTCTAAGAACTACTTTAACTATATCTCAGAAGAGTCATTTAGAAGTGACCCATGGGTTAGTTAGAACTACATTCTTAATTTAATAAGAATGAAACTATTTCAGTTAACTTCTTATAAAAATTAAAGTCTAGTTTAATTGGATGTGACCAGAAAATGAGCTGTATATTACTTCAGCCCTTTGAAATGTGATGAAACTTGCTATGGCTCAATATATAGTTAATTTTTGAAAATGTTTAATTTGTGCTTTAAAAGACTGTGTATTCGACAATGACTGAATTTGTCTCTTACGTCAATTGTATTAACTTAATTTAAAAAATATATTATCTTACTAATTTCAAATCCTAATTAATCTTACTAATATAAACAAATCTTATTTGTTTCTTTACGAATTGCTGAGAGAAGTGTGTTAAAATCGCCCATTATAATTGCTTTCTCTATTTCTCTTTTCATTTTATTTAAGTATTGTTTTGAATAACAGAGTTTGAAGCTGTGTTACTATGTGAAGACAAATATAAAATTATTATATTGTCATGGTGAGTGAAACCTCTTAATCAATATGTAGTAATTCTCTCTGCTAGCAATATGTTTTGCCTAAAAATTTATGGTGTAAGTATTTCCATGGTATTCTTTCTATGTTTCTTCATTTTCAATCCTTTGTATACATGTATTTGAGTTTGTTACAAATATCATGCAGTTATATTTTTTATTCTTTCTGACTGTCTTCATTCTTTGGTTTATTTACTGTATTTGCATTTAATGTAATTACTGTAAATATCATTGTGTAAATTTAGCATCTTATTTTGTAACTTCTATTTGCCCCACCTATTCTATTCTATTTACTTTTTTTTCCCATTATTTCCTTTTGGATTGATTGACTGTGTATTGTGTGTGTTTAAATCACTGTGTATTATTTTTAATTACTTATTTGGAATTTATACACTCTTTTTCTCTTCGTTTAGTGGTTACCCTAGAAATTTTAAACTGCATACTTAAAAGCAGCAGAATTGAAAGTAATCAGTACTTTTACCTTTTACAAAAGCCTTAGAACATTTTTAACTCAATTTACCTTCTCCTGATTCATATATTTTAGTTGTCATTCATTTTACTTTTATCTTTTAAAAATTACACTGTTATTAGTATTTTATACTGTCAGTATTTATTTATATTTATTCACATGTTTACTTTTTCTAAAGTCTTTATTCTTTTCAGCGTGTAGGCCTAATTTCCTTCTGCCTGATCTACTTCCTTCAGAATTTTCTTTAGCAAATGTGGCAAACTTACCTCGTGGCAAACTCACCCTAGGATTGTCTAAAAATGACTTTATTTTTAATCTTGTTTTTAAATATATTTATAAAATATATTTTCACTGGGCTTAGGTTGGAAGTCACTTTTTCAGTATATTGAAAATATTGCTCAATGTTTTCTAGTTTCTATTATTACTATTGAAAATCAATCTACTGTTGCTCTTTTGGAATTAACTTACCTGTGTCAAGTTGAATGGCATTTCTCAAAACTTCATGTCCATCTAGAACCTCAATATGGGACCCTATTTGGAAATGGGATCTTTGCGGATGTAATTAGTTAGAGATCTTAACAAAATTATTCTGGATTTAGTGTGGGTCCTAAACTAGCAAATTTTGTCCGAATGAGAAGAGAAAAAGATGCACAGAGACACAGAGAGAAGGGTGCTATGTAACGTAGGAGGCAGAGATTTGAGTAATGCAGTTACAAGCCAAGGAATGCTGAGGATTGCCTGCTAGGAGAGAGGCGTGACATAGATTCTCCCTTGGAGCTTCCAGAAAGAATGAACACTGTCAACACCTTGATTTCAGACTTCTGGATTTCGGAAAAGTGAGAGAATAAATTTCTGTTGTTTAAGCTGCACCATTTGTAGTAATTTCTTACAGCAGCCCTAGGAAGCTGATACAGATTTTGGTACTGGGAAATAAGGTGCTGCTATAACAGATACCTGAACAGATTACTCTAAAATAGTGTAAACAGATATCTAAAAATGAAGAGTGGCTTTAGAATTGGCTAATGGGTAAAGACTGAAAGAATTTTAAGGTGATCAATAGAAAAAGCATAGGCTATTTTGAAGAGACAGTAGAAATATGAATGTTAAAGATGCTTCTGGTGAGAAGAAAATAAGGGACATGTTATTGGAAACTGGAGGAAAGTTGATTCTTATTACAAAGTGCAGAAAACTTGGTTGAATTGTATTCTGTGGCAGAACTTGTAAGTGATGAATTTAGATATTTGACTGAGGAGATTTCCAAACAAAGTGTGGAAGATGCAGCTTGGTTTCTTGTTGTTGTTTATTGTAAAATGTGACAGAAAAGAGATAAATTGAAATAAAAACTCTTAAACAAAGAGGAACCAGGAAATCATGACTTGGAAAATTCTCAGCCTATCCATATTGCAAAAAATGCTAAAGGATGTGCTGAAAAGGATGTGGGGCTATCAACCTTTTGTTGATGAGATTAGATGTATGACTCATAGAAACAGTCGACCATCTCAGCAGAAATCAGATACAGAGATGAGGTTATCCAGGAAGGATATGTGGAGAATACTCATGTCTAATGGTGTGGACCTCCTTGAAATATATGGAAGGCCCACAAGGTTTTTGAAAATGTTAAATGAGCAGAAACATTGCCAGCTTATACTAAGAAGAACAGAGACCAAATATAATGAAGGAAAGCTGTTGCACTTCTGATATTCTACAGGCAGGAAATAGGTTGATAGAAGCACTCAGCCACAAATATTTGCTACCCTTTAGGAGAAAATAATGACTCTGAGAACAGAGCTGTGGATGCTGAGGCAGAGGCCAGAGAAGTGGGCTGCAGGGCCTCTGCAGGCCCAGAGAGTGGATTGAGCCACAGAGGATTACTCTCAGGCCTTCAAAACTAATGGAGTTTGCCCTCCTGGGAGCTAGCTTGGGACCAGTGATCCCTTTATTCCTTCTGTTTTCTCCCTTTTACAGCAGCAATGTCTATGCTATGCCTGTCTTGTCGTTGCATTTGGGACTCAGATAATTTGTTTTTTAGTTCACAGGTCCACAGAGAGAGAAGAATTTTGCCTCAAGATGGATCATATCCAGCATCTCATGCATATCTGATTTAGATGATGCTATTTGGAACTTTTATGAGCTGATAATACTTACATGGGATTTAAGATTTAGAGGTGATGCTGGAATGGATTAAGACTTTGAGGGATGTTGGAATGGGGTGAACGCATTTTGCATATGGCAAAGACATGAATTTGGGGGACCAGAGGAAGGGCTGTAGTGGACTGAATATTATTACCACAAAATTTATGTCCACGTGTAAACTGAGAACATGACCTTATTTGTAAATAGGGTCTTTGCCAATATAATTAGTCAAAGATCTTAAGATGAAATCATCCTGGATTTAGTCTCTAAATCCAGTGTCTTGTGTCCTTATAAGAAGAGGAAGGACACAAAGAGACACAGAAGAAGAACACCAAGTTAAATCAGAGGCAGAGATTGGAGGAATATACTCACAAGCCGGGAATATCAAAGATGGCTGGCAACCACAGGAAGCTAGGAAATAGGCAGGGACAGGTGTCTCACTCAGAGTTTTTGTTTGTTTGTTTTGGACTTCTGGCCTCTGGAACTGTGAAAGAGTAAATTTCTCTTGTTTTCGGCCACCCAGTTTGTGGCCATTGGTTAAGGCAGCCCTAGAAAACTAATACCCTATCTTTTATTTTTCTGATTGCTGTAAGAATTGTTTTTTCTTTGTTTTTGGTGTTGTGCATCTTCACTATGATATATCTAACTGTGGACTTCTTTTGATTTATTCTGCCTGGAATTCATTTGGTTTCTTGGATCTCTTGAGGTTCTTATTTTCCATTTGATTTTGGCCTGAAAGTTCCTTATTCATTTTTGTTTTTTCAATGTTTAAAAATTTTTTTAAAAATTATTTTTCTAGAAGATTTGATTATTTTTACTGGTATGGTTGGTGTAATAATCCCAGCCTTGCTTTACTAGGAAGAGAAGTCTCTGCCAGAGTTATCTTATAATAACCAAATCAGGCCATGTCAGTATTTTGCATAATACTCACTAATGGCTACTTAGGATCAAATCCCAAATCCTACACTGGATGCTGGTGGTCATGTCCAGATCAAACTCTTCATCCTTCTAGAACAATCTTTCCCTTGAAAGTTCTGCTCCTTGCCATGCTCCTGCAATATCTGTGATGTTGTTGCAGAGATTGTTCTCACTGTATGGAACAATTTCTCTCCTCTCTGTTATTTTCTCAGCTAAATTTTAGACATATTTCATTTTTTAACATTAGAATTCTAGGAGATACAAAAGGCTTTATCAAAGGAATTGAGAATGATTTTGAGAGTTAATATTTCAGGGCAAAAGAGTTTTCTCTATATCTCTCACATCACACCATGCAAATATAATTATTTCTACCTCATTTAGTATAGTTCATTTTAATACATATTTATTGAGCACCTCTACATATCAAGTACTGTGTAGGAATTGGGGGAGTTCAAAAATGAATATGACATGATCCTTTCATCTCAAAGACTTCACAGTTTGGTGAAGAAGGTGGATAATAAGAAAATAATTTTAATATCTTTTTGTTAGATAAAGGTCTGCAGAGAGTTATGTGTGTCCAAAAGAAGAGAACTTAGCCAAGTGTGAGAGTTCAGGGGAGACTTTCTCGGTACCTTTCTGCCAGGTCCTGTGCAGTTCAATATCCCAACAGTCTGGAGAAGAGTTCGCTCTGATTAAATTGTGTAGAAGGAAAGGTATTTTACAACTAAAGATGGTTTTGTCCTTTGGCAAGAACATAATCATTTATATTACTTAATTTAGCCAAGAGCTTTCTTTTTACACTCAATAACTAATGAAGAGTTGTCCACCTTGTCTCAAAAGAACAACTTGTAAAATAATGATATTATTAGGTCTATTGACTGGGAAGGGGACTGTGATAAATTTGTAAAGCCAAAATCCTCTCTACCTGCCACAGAAATGAATTACTCTCCTGACAATAGAGCAGTATCTCCAAATTGGGGTTTATGTACACCTGGGAGCACCTGGCACCTCTCCATGGCCTGCATAGGACCATGATTTTAGGGAAATCAGTTTCCAGATCTTTGAATTCCATATGTATGCTCTCCAAAAACTCTGCTAAAATTGTCTTCCTTGATTTCCCATTTTGTCACGTTTCCTGTTATATTCCTCTTCTCACACTTTATAGAAGAAAAGCAAACGACTTACCTTTCCTGAATTGAATTTTGCTGTATCATATTCTCCTTCTTTGAAAAAACTTTTGAGGACCAATAAAAAGGGGATGGGGGACAATTTCAAATATCGGTGACAGTAGTGAGAAAATGAATAACTCAAGTGATTGGTTAACAAATTCTTCTTAGTTGAGAATTCTCCTTTTTAATTTCTTTTCATCAAAATTCAATGAGGATCTAACAGAGTTCTTAACCAATGGATTATTAAAACCTAATTTTTCATGATGGATCACTATGGAATTTTTGTTATATAACTCAGAAGAAGTTTTAAAAAAATTGAAAAACCAGGTTGCAACAAATTCTATCCAGTTACATCTACTCATTTAGGTGACATGTGTTTCTCAGTGCTCACATCTATAAAAATAAAAAATGAAAATATAATTTTTAATTTTAATAATAATATTCATACATATACTCCCATTTATTCATTAAAAGATGCATTCCTAATTTTTTTGTTTAATGCATATTTATCAAAGTTTTAATAAATGTTGTTTTGATCAATTTTAGACTAATAATAATGATAATAACTCAATCCAGATAGAATTTCTTAATACAGCCTTATGTTCACAAATTTTATAACTTTGTATTAGTTTGTTTTCTGTCACTTGTAACAGAATTCCTGAAACTTGAGTAATATGTACAGACACAAAATGTATTTCTTACAGTTTTGGAAGCTGGGAAGTCCAGGGGGCATATCTGGTGAGGACCTTCTGGTGGGGGCTTTGTGCAGAGTCCTGGGGTGACACAAGGGCAAGAGCTCTTTCGTGTGCTGTCCATATAAAGCCCAAAACACCTCGTTAAACCATCAACCCATTACTTCATGAATAGATCAATCCATGAACAAGGGCACAGTCCTCATTATACTATCACTTCTGAAAACCTCACTTTTCGAAATACCATAATTGGATTTCCCACCCTCTTAACACTGTTACAATGGGGATCAGGTTTCCAACACATGAAATTTTGTAGGACACATAAAACTCATAGCAAATTTCAGATTGTGTACAGAAAGTATTATCGGCTAATAAAAGATTTAAGCATGAAAGTTTATCATAAATATGTGTTAAAATTTTCATGAAGGACTGTATTAGAAATATGTGTTGAAAGAAAAAGAAAGGTTTAAAATCTCTAATAGTTAAGAAAAGCTTGTAGAAGCATATATATCTTTTACGTTTGTATGCACAGATAAAATCGCTATGGTAAAAAATTTGATTGGATACAATTTAAAAAGTAAAGTAACTTTAATTTTAAAATGTCAGAGTTCTCAATATATGGATATTATATACTCTGCATTTCTTAAAACTTATGATAGCCACTATAAGAAAACAAATTTAAAATATTCAGAAAGATATAAAATTTCAAAATTGGTTAAGGAGGTGCATGAACAAAAACTTTGAAGCTCCTGGAGCAAAGGATGCCCCTGACATACTCCCCACCTCTGCCTGAGAAAGCTCAGCTTTCCAGGTATTGAAACTAGATGCTGTAAACAGGTTATAATCCTAGGTCACATATTTTTAATATATAAAAACTCTTTTTATAATGAATAAGGTGTTTCTGCTTGTCTTCATGCTAAGTATCACCTCTAAGGAGGTGAAGGGAACCCCCTTTTCAAGAAAATGGAATCTAAATCCAGTTTGTAGCACCTGTTTGTTTCTGATTTGAAAAAAAGAAAAAACAATCAATACGTTCTTTAAATCTACTCTATTATTCCAAGCTAAAAATATTTAATACTACAAATAATTTGGTAATATAGACAAGACCCCACATAACTTGGTGTTTAAAGAAAACCAAAATTTTAAATGGAGTAAAGCATTATTTGGTAATTCCAGTTGAGCAATAAAAATATGTATGTTTATGTGTAGCATTGTAATAATTATATTAGCTAGGAAGTAAACAAAAATATAAGATCAAAACAAACGAATGAACAAACTCCCTTGATTTTTACATGTTGAATGAGGAATAAAAAATTTACTTCAATTCAATGACTTCACATTTGCAATGAAAAACTCTTGAGTTTTCAAACAGGATTCAGTGTAAATAGAACTGAGGCTTTTAAAACAATGCCATAATCCTAACTGTGGGCAATAAACTAAGTTTCAAATCTTTTGGTTCTATGCAAATTATTCTGCCTGTGCTTGCAGGTTGATTCCTAGAATCTCACAGGTGTCAAATTTTCAATTAAGAAACTTCATCTTTTTTTCTCCTATAGGTACATAGGTACACACAAACTATATATATGTGTGTGTGTGTGTGTGTGTGTATATATATATATATATATACATTTTAAAAATAACCAATTATCCTCTTTATGCCTCGATTCAGGCTATTGTTAGCCAGCTGGTCCTGCTAGTCAGTATAAGCAGTAGAACAAATATAATTCATAACTCAGGCGATCTGCTTACAGATTAGCAACCTCCAATAGAGAAAGGACCTTACACAATGGAGGAACCAGTCAGTCAGACCTGGTATTAAAATACGTTCTTGACACCTATTAGCTGGACAATGCTTTTCAAGGTGTGTTTCACAGAATGGTGCCATCAGCACATTACTTGTTGTTGGTCTGCAAAGACAAATTCCAAAATTGAGCATCGGCATTAAGAAAGTTGCTGAAACATCCAAGTACAATCGGTTGACTCATCTCAGTCAACAGGATATAGAATAGCTTAGGTGTTCTTGAAATCACATGATGTCTCCTACACGTACTCACACAACATGGAATCAAAGATGCCTACTAATTGTGCACAGAATAATAATGTGCTACAATATAATGTTTTGAGGTTGGTTTGCCAACTGCAATCCAAAAGTGTTAAATCTAGAATTTATTTCTTTCATTAAAAACAATTTAAATTTAACTATAACTCTACAGAGTAAATTATTAGATTTGGCTTCTGATAAAATATAAATTCTGAATGTACAGCATCATTTGCTTTATTTTGTATAAAAATTAAAAACAAATTGAGATTGCTAAAATTTTTTTTTAAACCTTCTCTTCCGTTCTCATCAACATAGCTCTGTAAGACTTATTTCTCTACTAGGAATTGTTATTAAATAAAAATAGATTAGATAAGTTAAAAAAGTAAGAAGCAAGCTTATTTGTCATGTTATAAATTGCATGTAGTTAAAAGTGTGTATACAGTGTTTAAGTTGGGAAATTCCTTTTTGTTCATATTTTTTGTTTAGTTATAATTATGAAATGACAAAAAATTACAGGTGATACAGTGATTTTCTGTATTAGTTGTCTATATGCATATTTTCACTGAATAATGAGGACAGTTTTTGTAATTCTTTTATTTTTTAATGTTATGTTTTTTCCAATTATATTAATTAAAATATAATTTTATGCCTATTCAATCTAACAATAAAAATTGGAATTGTATCTTGTATGTTTTTTTTTATTTTGTTCATATTATTTAATTTTCTAACAATTCACTTTTATTTGTGTTTTCTAAAAGTATTAGTTCATGACTGATCAGGGGCAAAGAAGCCACAAAAAAAGGGTCCTTAGTCACAGATGATTTGAGACTCACTGAGCTGGGAGACTTTCTGAGTCTCAGTTTCCTGTACTGTAAAACAAGAATGTAAATACTTCAGAAAGATATTGCAAAATTAAATAAAATCATGAGCGATACTTTCCTAGACTCTAGTAGTCATTCAATAAATGCAATTTCTTAATCCATATGTATTTAGACTTTTATTTTTATTTTTAAAATTTATTGTCGATAATTTCTAATCTGAAAATAATAATAATATCTAACCTCTTTGATGCTATGTAGTGTTCTGCATTCTTTGTATGTATTAGTTCATTCAATCCCCTAAATCCTATGACATGGATAATATTATTAACTTCTATTAATAGGTGAAGAAATTGAGGCCCAATATCATTGTAATATCAGTTTTCACTAGGTAATGTTGTGATAACAACCTCAAAATTCCAGCAGTTTATAACAGCAAATACTTATTTCTCACTTATATTGTATTTTGGTGACTGCACATCACTTTCCTTAGCTCTTCTCCATGAGTCTTCTCATTCCAGGCCCCAGGCTGAAGAAGTAGCCAAAACTTATTAACAACACAGAAGAGAGATGGTGGGAACCTGCAACAACTCTTGCAACTACTTGCTAGAAATGGTATATATTGTGTTTATTCAATGCACTTGGCCAGAGCACACACTTGGCCAAGCCCAAGGTCAACAGAGTGGGGATGTATTATTCTCTATTAAGAAGGAGAAATTATTATTTGGGGACAATAAACAATCTGCCACAGTTACACAACTTGCAAGTAGTTGTGCTAATATTCAAACCTGGCAGTCTAGCACCAGAGTCTGCCCTGTTCACCATGACATTGTATTTCCTATTCCCAAGATGGTCGATTGAATACAGAAAGAAAAGTCCCAGCAGTGCTGCTTCTCTCCTACACCTAACAAGGCATAAAAATTGATGATGATGACCATATAGAATCCATGAAGCCAGATAAGAAGCCCTAGTACAAGAAATTCAAGGTCTCTCAGGACTATAGTGTTTCATAATCAATGTATCTTCATCCACAAAGAGATGCCTTACATAAAGAGCACAGAAGAGATAAAGAATGTCCATGTCTCAGTTCCACATAATGACAAGTGTTAGACTTTAACACATCTGTTATCCTTATTCTCTTTAATAAAAAAGATTTTACTTAAGACAAAAGAAAGGTCTACTTCTCAAAAAGTGCATTTTTCCCTGTTTGTACTATTAGTCTTATGTTTCCAAGTGGTGATGGTATTAAAAATATGTAGAAGATACTGTGCTAACCAGATATTTTGCATTGTCTAGATTAATATGCATCTATGATATAGTGTATTTATAACATTCTTTTTTGTTAAGGCTATGTGTAGATTGTTTGCCACCTAGTGGCAATTGTTTTCAACTCAAATATTAATATTCATGACCAATTCTAATTAGTTTGGCAACATGCTTTTTTTTTTTTAAGGAAATATTCCAAAGTCATAAAATGCTTAAAAGTGTTGACAATGACATTATTCTACTCTAGCAAACTTAAAAAAAAATACCTTGCAAATTTGGTTCATATTTAATTCTTGACAATGACAAATGAGGCATTATATTCAGGAGCCGCTTCCTGTTGCAAGAAGAATGTAGAGAATGATAAAATGAACATTTCAATTTTTAGCAAATGATACTAGGATGTTCTTTAAATGTGATGGTTTTCTGTTTTGCATGCAATATTGCTTGGCAAAGTATATACACACAGTTGCTAAATTTGTTGATTTATTATATGCAAATTTTAGCTTATGTGACTTTAAGGAGTTAATCAGTTGTTCCTGGTAGTCATGTTTTAATTTTTAATATTTTATTAAAAGTTATTATACAGTAAGGGGGGCTTCTAAGATGGCGTCGGGTCTGAGCGGCCGCGCCAGGAGACAGCGCGATCCTGTGAGCCGTGCGCTGTGATACCAGAGTATTGATTGCATTTCCAAGAGCAGCAAAAGGCGAATAAATCTTTCAACAACGATCCTACATCGACAAACAAGCGACAGCAGGTTCGAGGTTTTGGGGCCGACACAGAAGAGGTCTCCTGAGAGCGCCCAAGCCCGGCTACGGGAACGAACGAGCGATCAGCCCAGTCATCAAAGGCAAGGAAAGCCAGCAAAGGATCCCACAAAGGCAGAGTATAACCCATCAGACTGCCACAGACCCGCGACCCCGTAATTCACGCACAGTCCAGCCTCACTTGCGGGGCGAAGCCCGACTGCTCCCTGGCCCCGGCCCACCACACCAGGCTAAGCGCCCACATCAAAGCGGCCTCCATTCTCTCGGGTGGGGGTGAAAAAAAAAAAGGCTGGCTCAGGGGGTGGGCAGGTCAGCCATCTCTGTTTGGCATGGCTCCCCGCTGGGACGAGCTACTTGCTTACCTCGACACGGGGCACCCCGGGGCCTGTGGACTGGCCTACAATCCCACTCTCCCCGCGGATCTCTGACGGGGCTGGTAGCGTGGGGAGCCCCCGGCCAGCGTCGGGGGGGCTGGGAAGAGGAGCCCGCCCAGATCGTCTCTCCGCCACACCCTGGGCGTCGGCCACAGATAAACTCTCTCTTCCCGAGAGGCAGATTCCATCTCTGGGGACCTCAGTTTGGAAGAGCCCCTAACTGACTTCTGGTGGGGAAAGGGGTACCCGGAGTCTCCCGAGCTACATTGAAGTTTATGTTATTCAGTGAAATAAAAAACACATTGGAGAGTTTAACTAGCAGGATAACGGAAGTTGAAGAGAGAACCTCGGTTCTTGAAGATGGGCTCTTTGGAATAATACAAGCAGACAAGAAAAAAGTATCAAAGATATCGAAGAAAATCTGAGAGAGATATTAGACAACCTTAAGCGCTCAAATATCCGAATCATGGGTATTTCAGAAGGGGAGGAAAAAGGTGAATGTATTGAAAACATATTCAACAAAATAGTGGCAGAAAACTTTCCAGACATAGGAAAAACCACAGATCTTCAGATCCAAGAAGCTCAACGATCCCCAAACGTGTTCAACCCAAAAAGGGCTTCACCAAGGCATATTATAGTCAAAATGACTAAACTCAAGGACAAAGAGAGAATCTTGAAAGCTGCAAGAGAGAAGCGTCAAATCACCTATAAGGGGGCTCCAATCAGGTTAACGTCAGACTTCTCAACACAAACCCTAAAGGCTAGAAGGGAATGGGATGATATATTTAAAATACTAAAAGACAAAGATTGCCAGCCAAGAATACTCTACCCTGCAAGGCTGTCCTTCCGAAATGAAGGGCAAATAGTATATTTCTCAGACAAACAAAAACTGCGGGAGTTCATCACCACTCGACCACCCTTACAAGTAATTCTCAAGGGAGTACTGGGATTGGATCCTGGAAGATAATTACCACTCCCATACAATCCAAGTAAAATAAAAGCTCACTACTGTAAGAAAAATGACTATCATGAAAAGAAAACAAACGATCATAATCACCAGAGGCAACTTCAGGAACCAACAAACACAGAAAACAAACAGCAAAACAGAAAGCAAGGAACAATTATCACTCAAGAAATTCATAAAAATAATAAATGCTAGGAATAAAGCAACACCTCTCAATAACAACCCTTAATGTCAAGGGTCTAAATT
>NW_007726708.1:595774-596604 GCF_000696425.1 Galeopterus variegatus
TTTAGGGCAAAATTTAGTTCCTTATATACATATAATTAGTTCCAGGAACACAGCTGTATCCATTTGCTCCTTGGAATTGAGTAAATTCATAAAATAATCTATTGAGTCCACTGAGGTAATGAGAGTTAAAGTTAAGTAGTAGATACCTTGGAAAATTTTAAGTTCTGACATGAGACTGAATGCAAACTTTTCATTGTAAAGGCCCAGTGTTATCCTTCCACTAGTTCAATGAAATCAAGGAAGGGAGCTAGGGATGTTTGCTTGGTGAGGCACAGACCTGGAAGGCAGTTAGTAGATCACTTTTGCAATGTCCTAAGTTGTGTTTTAGTGCTTGAAGGAGTCAATGTGCCTCTGAAAATACACTACATCCAAGGACTGGATGGATCAAGCTAAGCAAACAATAGCAATATCAGAAAATTACAAAAAATATCCAGACTCTCAACAATCTCAACAGTCCAGGCCAAGAAATCTGGGAGGGATTGGCTCACAGGTATTTGTTTGGGGAGGCAGTATGTCAGCATCAGCCTTGGACACTGAGGGAATAACACATCTTATTTTCTTAAGGACACATAATAGACATGCAGCCGTTTTATGGCATAGATCCCTTCCAGGAGCCGTCTAGAGTTTCACTTAGAAAAGATCCTCCAACTATCTCAAGCACAGAGTCTGGGGTGCCAGTTATACAAAGATCTTTGCTTTCTAATGGATTTCAATTATTTCCCCATTTGCCTATTATCTGAGAGGGTAGCTAAAAAAAAAAAAAAAAAGAGCTCTAAAATGGCGGCGGGTCTGGAGCGCCCGCGTCAGGAAACAGCGCGATCCTGAGAGCT
>NW_007726708.1:597909-599151 GCF_000696425.1 Galeopterus variegatus
AAAAAAAAAAAAAAAAAAAAAAAAAAAAAAAAAGAAAAATCTAAGAGGAAAAAAAAAAAAAAAAAGGTAAAACTTACATCTATCTTGACGGCTCACGTTCCAAATATTAGGAATGTGAGTTGAAAAAAGTGGGATATACAATTAAGTTAAAAGAAATTTGACTTTTTATCGAGATGAGATTGCCAGATGAGATAAGTGCGAACAGGCAGATATTCTCCTGACGAGTGAAAGGTTTTAATACAGGCATGACCAGTTTGACCAAAGCCGTCATTTTAGAAACCTTTCATAAAGGAAGTCTGTCTGTCATTATGTGAATTTCAAAACATCTGTTTCATGAACAATGGAGTGGTGCCTAAGGTCTGTGCTGTTCCAGGGTAAATTTTGTTTTGATTAGGATGAAAATAGTATGGAAATCCCAGAATTTAAAGAGGTCCCATGAGATGATTAAAACTACCTTCCTGCAAATATATTGCTAAGCTCTGTGAGACTATTTGTCAGGACTGGGTATAATTTATCTGATACATCTAGGACTTAGTGTAATTCTGAATTATTTCTCAACTATAGGTTAAGATTTAAATATTATGTTACTTTTTCAGAAATTGACATATTAAAATATACACTCAAGTATAAGGTACTATATAGAAAATATTTAAACTAGCCTTTAAATATAATCTAGCAGCAGGTTTTAAATGTTTTCATTGTTTCTTCTTTCAAACTGATTTGTGTGTTCAAGTTACACTTTTCCAAAAAACATATAACTGCTCATTCTTAAGATTTAGAAAAAAATGGATTTTTAAAAGCTTTTTATTGAAAGCATTAGATAAAATTACAAAATACCCTCTTTTCAACTAATCTAACACTTAGCAGCAAACTCAGCATGGTTCTGATTAATCTCTTTGTTTGCTTTTAGTGTGTGTGTGTGTGAATATCAATGTTCTCAGTTTTTTGAAAACATATTTTTACTTCATAATGCTTTATGTAAATGGTAATAAAGCAACAATACACACCCAATGACTTTAGTGAGACTAGCACTGAATAGTGAGAAGTTTGACACAAAGGAAATAAAAGCTGTGATAGAAATGAAAGAAATGAACGGCGCAGGTACGTGGTGGACGGTGTTGCATTTGTCATTAGGGAGAGGCATGTGTGAGATGTCATGCATTTCATGTCAAACTGATCAAAGACATTATTTTAGAATGGCATGTGGTTCATTGAGAATCAGTTTACTTCCATTCTTATGTT
>NW_007726708.1:599857-600583 GCF_000696425.1 Galeopterus variegatus
ATCTCCAGGGAAAGGCATAGAGGTTTGTGGTATGAGGACTCTAAACAGCCATATTATGTCTTGGGCACAGATTTCTTTGTTCAGTGTTAACCTGTCTGTGTAGCTTCTGTGAAAAGTAAGTTCCTACCATTGTATTGCCTGGTCAGTCATTCAGTTCCGATTGGAAAACATGCTCAATGAGGAGGTTTCTCTATTAGACACCGTGAACATCCATCCTTTATGAATGCAGAGTTTCATATTTGAGGGCAATCATGTATTTACATCGCGGATGGAAGTCTTCCTTTAAAGCATAGTTTTGAGGTTTACTCTTCCCAGAAAACATATGAAAGTATGCATTTGAAAGACTCAATGTCAGGATTCTTGCTTGCTTTACCAGTACTGTTTCTCACCTTCTGTAAAATCACAGATGGGTGTTAACATTTCAGTGAACGAGATATTCCACTGTGTGAAACAATGAGCATCTAGCTTTCATGCTACAGCACAATTTCCAGGATCAAGCCATTTCACTTTTTAATAATAATGACTACTGGAATGATCATTGTAATAGTGATGGAAGGGATAACATCATTAAGCAGGTTTTATAAGTTCTTGAGACCTCAAGTTACCCACCTGTACAATAAGGATAATAATGCCCCCTTCACATATTGTTATGAGGATTAAATGAAAAAATGTATGTAATTACTGGCCCACAGTAGCAGTTTAATATGTGATAGCTATTCTCATTTG
>NW_007726708.1:601397-607896 GCF_000696425.1 Galeopterus variegatus
AAAATGTATGTAATTACTGGCCCACAGTAGCAGTTTAATATGTGATAGCTATTCTCATTTGCATTATGCATTTACATTGCACAGGACTTCTGTCACTTTGTTTGAGAGAGCTACAGACACGATCAAATGGAATTCCTTCCCCAGGGAGTCAAGCCTGCAAAGAAATAAACAACACCGCTCACTGAATGACTCTCCATTAGGATGGTAATAAACACAGCTCTACTGTTCTTGGTGAAATAGTCCTAATGATTACCACTCTTATTTTCCTCTGTCAGAAGACATAAGATTATAGCCCTGGGTCAGTTTGACTTAAATCCAGTTTCTGGTCATCAGAGCCAAATGCTAAATACCTTCAAAAAATTAGAGATCTCCAAAAGAAGGAAACTTTTAATATGGTAGTATTTTAATAAGCTATTTTAATGTAATGCTTTAAAATTGTAATAGTATTGACTATTATGCATTTTAATTAATTTTTTTTCTTTTTGTAGTTATTCCTGAGGATAATACTGAGAAAATTATTATTTAAGAATTGAATGAATAAGTAAGCAAATACAAATTATTTATCCTTCACTGAGTTGTGATATTTGAAAAAAATCAAAAAGGTGGCCTTTTTATAATATTATAAGTATCATATTATTTTAGTCTAAATCCCATCATCTGAATTAAAGATAAAACCAATATCTATAATTTTTTGAGTTACGTTTTATTGACCTAGGTGTGGAATATAGAAATTTCCAAAATAAATATGCTAAAGTACTATATAGGTTATTTAGATGAAGATGAATACTTATCTCCTGTATGTGACATCCTTAGAAGTCATCAACTGTTGAGTAACTATATTCAAGATTCAATCAGTTCAGACTCTCCAGGGTTCAATAGTTCATCACAGGTAAGCACCTATAGTTAGATGTTCTTTTGAAAATCTTGAAAGCATTGTCTCATTAATTTTCTCATTATTTCTCATTGTATCTGTGGTGGCAGATAAGTACTAAAGGGCTCAAAACAGTATATCCAGAAAGAAAAAAAGGGCCCATTTATTCATCTAAGCATGGAATAGAAATACTCCAAGTTGATTATGTCTTGACTCATGATCCGTATGAACCAGGGATTTTGGGCTCAGGCCTGATTCTAAAGCTCACATTGATCTTCCCAGCTTCCTGCTGTCTCTTTTAGAACGACACAGGGAAAAAACAAACCAAGAAATAAAGTCTTCACCTCTCTAAAGTTCTAAATCCTTTTCTGATTCCTTATATTTTTTTCCCCATTGGCTCCAAAATTTCTTTGTAACGTACAAATTTTGAGATATTTAATCTTCGTATCTGGGTCTCACATCACCCTCAGGTCAACACTTATCTGAGTATATTCTCTTGGCAGATGATGATCTGCCTTCAGAGAAGAAGAAACTACTGACATTAGTGGTAGGAGAAACATCTTGTGTCTAGTATTTGACAGGGTGAACTTTACATTTACTTGGTTTCAGTCTCATCGTCTGCAAAATGAGCCAGGTGGGCTATCCAATTTTAGCGGTTCTTTAAGTCCTAACCTTGAAGGTGGTAGACATTTGTGCATAGATTACTGCAATAGGAATGCCTGGTTTGAAGCCTGTTTCTAGCACCACCATTGCTGTGACTCTGTGCAGTTACTTTATCTCTATGAACTTCAATTTCCTCATCTGTGGTATAGGCATAGTAATACCTCCATCAGAGGGCTGTTACAAAATTAAGTGAGAAACACACACATATTACTAAAAAAGTGTGCAGCACATACTAAGTACTCAATAAATATTAGCTACTATTACTACTAGTCATTTCTACTAGTCTATACATAGGTTTAAAAAGTGCTTTCACTTACAATATTTCAATTAAACATTGTAAAGATCCTGATACCAGGATGAATAATGAGGTCCAGAAAGGTTAACTGGTTTAAGATTAACAGTTGGTGGTAGATTAAGAACTGGGACTCACGCTTTGTCCAGGGTTCTTTCAAGTACAAAAACATAATAATACAATTACAAATCAATTAGTCTTTGATATCTTATAACCCAGATTTTGTGATCTTTGTAAGATTTTCTAGACGACTTTGTTGGTGTAGTAGTTGCTGTTATTTTATACTACATGATTACTAAGAATAATCATGATTTGTTTTCTGAACTACTTAATCTAGGAGATGTCAGCACTCATATATGAGTAAAATTATATAAACTTGGGTAAAGTTAAAAGTTGTTATACTGTGATTGTTACTTACACTTTGCAGTTTTTCTGAGGTTGTAGGTTGAGATATGGAGTGGATCCTTGCAAAGTTAATTTGAGGATTAGCATGCAAAGGAAAGCTACTGCTTTATTTGTACAGAAATGTGCCACTCAGAATATTCTGCAGCACGAACTGTGAGTGTATGTGTGCTTCTACTTGTGGGTCTAATGATATGCATATGAAAAGAGTAGTCCTCTTTTGAAAACTACACTAATACATTTCTGTACAAATACATTAATCAAAATTCCTATCTCAACTATTTATTTGGAAAAAAACAAGTTCAAGTGCAGGGCAGACTTGGCCTCTTTACTGAAAAAGAAAGTGTGATTAATTTTTGTGCTTATAAAGGTAGACGTGCAGAAAGCTTTTCCTTTCCTTTGTTATCCCTGTGACATCTACTGACCTACACCTGGCAATTTGCTGTGATGAAAATGTGCAGAAGAAAATAGCAGTATGCAGAGAGACAAGAGGGAAAAAGCACAGGAAGAGGAACTGGGTGGGAAATGCATTTCACAAAGTATGAAAATGCAGTGTTTTATTTTAACAACAACAGAAAAGGCACTACGTAGAGGAAATATAATTTGAGATGGGCCAGCAGCCAACCAGGACAGAGCCATCAACAAATCTTCTGTTTACATATTTTTAACCAAACTATTAATTTTGCTTTCTCCAGGAAAAGGAGCTATTAGTTATTGAATATGTAGTGCATGCCAGGTACAATTCTAAATACCTCAACTGCATCATTGTTTAATTTTCTTCTATAGCAACCCTACCAATCTTATGCTATGGGTATCTTGGTTCCTGTTTCATGGAAGAGGTCTAGAAAGTTTGCATAGTTTTCATAGAGCTGTAAGTTGAAGGCTCAGAGTTTGAACAAATCTCTGCCTTGTTCTGAGTTTTGAAATCTTAACCACTATGCTCATCAGCATCTGTTGGGAATTATGTTCATGGGATGCATGATGGTTAATTTTATATGTAAACTTGGCTGGGCCACAGAACCCAGACATTTGGTCAAACATTATTTTAGATATTCCTGTGAAGGTATTTTTAGATGAGATTAACATGAAAATCAGTTGATGTTGAGTAAAACAGATTATTTTCCATAATGTGGGTGGGCCTCATCCAATCAGTTGAAATCCTATCTAAAAAAAGACTCACCTCCTCCAAAGAAGAGGGAATTCTGCCAGCAGACAGCCTTCTGACTTGAACTACAGCACTGGCTCTTCCTTGGGTTTCCAGCCTGCTTGCCTACCCTGCAGATTTTGAACTTGCCAGCCACTATAATCACATGAGCCAATTCCTTAAAATAATCTCTTTCCATGTATATACAACCTATTTTTTTCTGGAGAACCTTGACTAATATAGGATGGCATTTCATTCATTCTCTTCATTCAGGTGTGTTGGCTGAGAGATGAGCCAGAACATGTTTGCCTAATACGATTCTGTAAGTCACAGGAGCCAGGTGGGCATAAGGGACTTTCATGAGCTTTCTCAAGGGTGCTGCTGTGGTGGCTACGAGCAGATGAATCTTCCCTTCTCCAGTACTGGCTATACTTCCTATTCCCTGGTTCAGCAGCATAAGATGGAGAACATTATTTAGTATTTAGGAAATACATTCCGGTTTATTGTGGGAATGTATTCAGAAAACAGCCCATAATTAATGCATATATGATATATAGCTTCTTCTATAAAATTAGTATTTCATGAAAACCTATTACATGCCAGGTACCAAGATGAGTCCTTTCTATGCCCCCAAAATGTGTTAACTTATGCCCCTCATAAACAACTCTAAGATAACAAATTTGAAGATTCTAATTTTTCAGATGAAAAAAATGACACTCAAAGATAATTAGTAACTTGCATTAGGTAAGTAGAGAAGCTGGGATCTTTTAAGTACATCTTTTAAAGCACCTACAGTTAATACCCTTGTTTGTACATTATGTGCTCCTGAAAATATATTAGTAACTTGCATTAGGTAAGTAGAGAAGCTGGGATCTTTTAAGTACATCTTTTAAAGCACTTACAGTTAATACCCTTGTTTGTACATTATGTGCTCCTGAAAATATACACAACAATCTAAAGTATGAAAATGGAATAGAGAATAGTTCATTTTCAGAGATTAAAATAAATATTATGCCATTTCTAATTAAATCTCTGTATTAGGATAATATTTGGTGATCTACTTTTATTATTTTATGCTATTCTTTAATTCTGCTATTTTCTTTAATAGTTGAGTGAATAGTTGACCTGACTTAATATGATAACTATCCAATGCCATTTTATTATAATGATTTTTATTTCTGTTTCAATCATATTGGATTTTCAAAGTTGACAATTCATAATATTATTGTTTTCATTTATTCACTTCATTCATTTAATAAAATAATAGAGACAGAATGAAATTTTAAAAACTCAGCTTTACAAACAAAAATAAGAGTGTTTCTAAACCTGAATCATTAGTGAGCATACAAGTACCACCATTGGAGAATTCAAAATGTTTCTTCGTTTATCAGTTGATGTACATACTTTCAAAAAAAGACATTAATGTACTGTCAGCATTTGTTTATTTATTTAGGATTTACTTGTAAAAGTTAAAGATTGTCTGCTTTTCATAATATTTCTTTTACTTATCCTATTTTTCATCATAAATTACCTTTCTGACTTTTGGAATTTAGTTTGTCCAAACCACAGTTTATTACAAAAGCCAACAAAGATAGGTTAAAACCAGTTAATGAACAGAAGTAAAGCATAGAACATTCTGAAAGAGCTCCCTAATACCTTTTAAGTCATGAGCATATTTTTACAAACTGTGTTTCACATCTTATTTAATGACAAAATCAATATTAGTCTCATAAGCATCTACCAACTTCAATGGAGACCACCATGTTTGGAAATGGATGGCTTAATACAACATTTTCTCTAATATCTAGCTCCAACTCTAGAAGGCAACATTCTCTCTTGATCCTAAAAAAATAGTAAGACTGACCAAACCAAAGATCTGGAAAGAATTAGGCCAGGATTAAATTAGTTAGACTGTGGTGGGCAGACAACTTTAGCATAAGCCTAAAATAGCATCGAGAACATTGGAGCTGTTCTGCTTCTGAACATGGAGACATTTTGCCAAGACACATGTCACCATCTCTATAATGAACATATTTGAGACTGGGAAAAGTGTTGGAAAGTCCTGCAGTGAGGTGGCTGCCAAGGGAGGTGTTTCTCCATGACCCTTATCCCAGGTAACCAGGGTACTATTAAATATAGCCCATAAGTGATTCACAGGAATATGAGTTGAAGGGATTCTCTAAACTAGAAAAAACACTAAGTTTCTCTACTGTCTTGGTTTTCTTCCAATAAATCTTGCCTTCTTTTTTTCCCTACCCTCTCCTCCAGAGCTAGTAATGTTCAGTTCAAAATAAAGAGCTCAATATGAAAACCTACACTGATCCAATGATGTGATTGTTACTTTAGCCTCATTAATTAAAAGGATAAATTTCAAAAACATGGAACCAAGTCAAACATAATCTCAACTTGGTAGCCTCAACCTTTCGTAAGCTCAGAGAAGAAATCAAATCAAAACATCCAATTGGTTTAAAGTTTAAGTAAACTTTATTATTACAAATGCTCTATGTAATTCTCTGCAAATTTATCTGAATGGTACAAACTAAATAGATGAGATTTCTTTAAAGGAGAGAGTGTTGAACTGCTACCAAATGACTAAGTCTGTTGAATTACCATTTGTTCTGTGGCACAAGCTTCAGAGCATTATGAAGGAAATTAGCCTGGCCCACATTCAGCGGAGCTCTGTGAAACTCATACACACATCTCCTTTCTGCTGAAAATTAAAAGACATCTCTGAAAAAAATAAGGCATATCCTCTTTGATATATCACTTAAAGGGAGAACTAGTGTGAGGGTCAGGCAACAGGATGTGGGTGTCTGACTCACAATGCAAGCCGGCCACATGATGTGTTGTTGACATCAGTGGCGGCAGGCACATTTTCCTTGGGTTTCACACCAAAGGCAGACGAACTACTCCTGTGACTAGCACCACACACTGCATCAAGCAAGGCTTTGTGTCACAACCTCTCTCATGGCCCTGCTGTCCACAGGGTCTTAGAGGGAAGCTGACATTGTCAACAGCCCTTTCCCGTCTGTGACCTGCCTTTTTCTCTAACTGTTTCACAGCTGTCTTGCTCCAGTCTGTTCACAAAGAACAACATAGAGCGGGGGGGGGGGGGGGGGGGGCCCCC
>NW_007726708.1:608896-618718 GCF_000696425.1 Galeopterus variegatus
GGGGGGGGGGGGGGGGGGGGGGTGCTCACCACCCAGTACCTGCAAGATAGGAACCGCCATTTTTGTCCTTTCTTATTCCTACCTCGTGTACAATGATGGACAGGTGTTGCTCCCTGAAATGTGCCACGGAGGCTGGACATGTCAGAGGGATGCTCTGTCCAGAGGACCATAATCTCCCTGTCTCTGAGATCCCCCCACAGACCAGATTCAGCATCTCAGTGACACCAGTCATGTTTGGCCTTGTAATTAGTGTTTGTGTGCAAATCTTATCCTTCTTATTTGAGACAGGAAACATGTCCTACTAATCTTTTTATTGTCTACTGCAGGTATAAGAGACCCTGAAAATAAATGTTTATTATTTGAATAAACTACAGAAACATTCTAATGAAAAACAATAGTTGTATTAACACACTACTATTTATTGAGTGGCTACTATGTTCTAAGCACCATCCTAGTTCTAAGCAACATGAACACAAATAGTATAATTTTCTATTCTCCTCTCAGTCATGTACTAATGAGAGAGGGAGACAGAGGGGAAGAGAGAGAGAAAAGAGAGGGAGAGTGTTCTGGACTCTGGTCCAGGGCGTGGCAGTACAGAGCAGGGAGGGATGAACTCTGCCTGGGGCAATCTGTCAAGACTTCCAGGGGAGGAAGAGATGATACTCAACAGGCAGAAAAGAGGAAAAGGGCATTCCAGGCATAATAAATATAGCCCTTGCAAAACCAGTCAGAGAAGTCATGTTTTAATTAAGAGACTAAGAAAAGTTCAGAGTGACTGGACCATAGAGAGGACTAGGGAGAGAAGGAAGAAAGGAGAGCATATCCATTTTCTATTGCTGCATAACAAATGACCAACAACTTAGTGGCTTGCAATAACAGTTATTATCTCAAGGTTTTTGCAGGCCAGGAGTCTGGGTCTGGGTTGACTGGGTCTTCTGTTCAGGGTCTCACCAGGCTGTAATCATGGAGTTGGCTGCGTTTATAACCTCATCTGAGGCTCAGAAGCCTCTTCTAAGCTCACATGTGGTTGGCAGAATTCAGTTCTTTTGAGGCTGTGTGACTGAGAAACTTTCTTTTGCTAGTTGTCAAGTGGGCACCACTCTGAGCTCCTAGAGATCACTCTCAGACCCTTGCCACATGGTCCAGCCATAGGCTTTGTCATCAGATACCAGTTTGTTTTCTCTCTGAAGCCAACAGAAGAGCATCCCTCTGATACTTCACCTTCTCTTAAAGCGTCCGCCTGATTAGGTTAGGCTTGTGCAGGGTGACCTCCCTTTTAATGAACTCAAAGTCAGGTGATTAGTAACCAGTGATATCCCACCATATTCACTGGCCCTGCACACTCTCAAGGAGAGGGGATTATAACAGGAAGTGAGAATCTTGACAGCCATCTTAGAATTCTTCCTACCATGGTGGAAATAGGGAAAAAGTGAAGAAGTTCAAAATTTGAATTTTCTATAGGTCCTGCCAGTTGTTATCCATCCAGTGTTGGGTCCATTCATTGATGTAGATTTTTACCTATAAAATGGGGTAATAAACTCATAGACATGGTCTAAGTAGTAAATTTAATACTATGTCTAGAAGGACTCTGCCCACTGCTCTGGGTATCTCTCTTTGGTATGAAAAATCTTGTGAGCCGCCCTGAGGAGCTCATGCTCTGTTCTCTAGGTGGAGAATGGAAAACTCTTAAAGTCTCTAAGAAGAGAAGACATACGATCAGATTTGCTTTTTTTTCTTTGAATATTATTTTTTAAATATATATTTTATTAAATAACTACATTCTAAGGTGTTGTTGGGGGGAGGGGAGGGGATTAGGTCAGGTGGATCCTTTGCTGGCCTGGTCGTGGTGGGCAGGGCCAAGGCCCATGCCTGGTGTGGACTTCGGCTCCCCCACCCTTTTCTCTGGTGTCGTTGCAGCCAGCGGTGGACTGGACAGAGGCCCACAGCCCCCATCATCTTGGGCGAGGGTGGAGGGTGCTTCTGTCCCCCCATGGCAACTTTCTGGCCTGGTTGTGGTCTCAGATTTGCTTTTTCACATTGGGGGCCCTGATGATAAGCAATCTGGCATCAAGACAATTATACATTTGTATTTTAATTAACCTAACAGGCTACTAAAAATTGGATAATTAATTTTTAGAAATTTTTTATTTCAGAAAGTTTTGGACATGTCAAAATAATCAGAATAGTATAATGTTTCCCCATGTACTTACCACCTGGCTTTGACAGTCACCAATATTCTACCATGCTTGGTTCATCTAGACCTCTCCTCTCTTCCTACCTCCTCCCACTTTATTATTTCTTTAGTTCATTTTGATGTAAGATTTGAATATGTTAAAATGCACTAATCTTAACTGTACACTTTTTGACTATGTGCGCATCCAGGTAATCCATACCCCTACCAAGACATAAAATATTTGGGCCGGCCCTGTGGCGCACTGGAGAGTGCACCGCTTGGGAGTGCGGCGGCGCTCCCGCTGAGGGTTCGGATCCCATGTGGAGATCGGATCCCATGTGGAGACCGGTTCCCGCTCACTGGCTCAGCGTGGTGTGGGCGCAACACTGAGGGTTGCGATCCTGTTACCGGTCAGTAAAAAAAGACAAAAAGGAAAAAAAAAAAAAGACATAAAATATTTTTTGTCACTTCAGAATGTTTCCTCATGTCTCTTCCAAGTCAACCTGTCCCACTTTTCTAAGAAGCATTCACTATTTACTTTTTTGTTTAATTCATAGGTTAGTTTTGTCCCTTTTAGAACTTCACATAAAAGGAATCATACAGCATGTACTTTTTTTGTGTCTGGCTTTTTTTTTTGCTGCATAATGTCTGGGACACATTTATGCTATTGAGTGTATTCACAGTTTGTTTCTTTGTATTGCTGAGTTAGTATTCCATTAAAAGAATATATCACACTTTGTTTTCCTGTTCTTTTCATAACCAGGCTGTTTTCAGTTTTGGGTTATTACAAATAAAGCTGCTATGTGCATTCTTATAGATACCAGATAGAGTTTAGATGTGTTGTCCCCACAAAGCTCATTTCAAAATATGATCCCCAACTTGGCAGTGTTGGAAGCAGTTTGGGTTATGGAGGTGGATCCCTTATGAATAGATTAATGCCCTCTTGAGGGGGAGGGTAGTGAGTGAGTTCTTGCTCTGTTAGTTCCTACCAGAGCTGGTTGTTTAAGGGACCCTGGCACCTCCTCTCTCTCTCTTGCTTCCTCTCACCATGTGATCTACTTGTACCCTCTGGCTGCCTGCCATTTTCTGCCATGAGTAGAAGCAGCCTGAGGCCTGTGCCAGATGCAGCTGTCCCAGAATCGTAAGCCAAATAAACCTCTTTTTATAAATTACCCAGTCTCAGGTATTTCTGTTACAGCAACTCAAAAATGGACTAATACACCATCTTTCTGTGGACATATATTTTCAGTTTTCTTGGGTAAATATACAGGAGGGAGATTGCCGAGTCAAAGGGCAGGTACATGTTTAAATTTATTAGAAACTACGAAACTTCATAGTGTTTTAGCATTTATACTCCCATTAGCAATGTATGAGGGTTACAGTCGCTCCACAGTTTTACAAACACTTGGTATTGCCAGTTTTCACTGCAGTCATTCTGATGGACATATACTAGTACCTCATTGTGGTTTCAATTGCATTTTCCTGATGAGTAAGATATTGGGTAATCACATTTAGGTGTGGAAAAACATTACAAACTAAGAACATTGGTTTTCATATCAAACTGATCCCGGTTCAAATCCCTGCTCTGCTTCTTGCCAGGCAAGATTCTTGACTTCTTTGCATAAGGAATATAATTCTACTACCTGCTACTTAGTATTGTTGCAAAGGTTAAGTAAACAGTATACATAGAGTTCTTAGGAAAGTACACGACTCAATAAACAGTAGTTTTACTATTCATTAATACTATTTAATCACCTATGCTTATCAACACACAAATAGTCAAGTTGGTTATTGTTATCTTTAAATGGAGGGAATTAAAGGAGAGAATCTCTTGTACACATGGAAGTCACCATTGCAAACACCCCTTTCTCACTTCAAAATACATCATAACCAGTCCTATCTCTGCCCTTGGTGCCTTCTCGCCACAGCACACCAGACCATCCTGGGTGCTTGAACTTGGCTACATGTCTCAGCCTGTTTCCCCAGTAATAGACAGACATAGGGAGTTCCAAGGTGAAAGCTTTTTTTATACCTTTTTTCCAGTGTTGCTTCACAGAAACACACACTGCCTGTGCTGCACAGTTCTCTCTTTACTCTTCCCCAATCTCTCTTCTCATTATTTCCAATCTACGCCATGTAAAAGATTATTTAAAAGTCAGGCAAAGGCAGGCAAAAGTGATTCTTGGGAGTAGTTTCCATTTTGCAGGTGGGAGCGAGGGAGGTATAGCCCCTCAGAGAAAGAAAAAAAAAGAAAAAACGAGTTCTTATTTTTCAAATATTTTTTGGTTAAATTCTCTAAGCTTTAAGGGAGGCGGTAATGTGCTTCTCCCTTCCTCTACCTCCAAATAAGTGTGGGGTGGAGCAGGATAGCCAGGATCGTGAAAGAGGGCATGAAGAGCTTAAATAAACTCCCAGGTGGCTGATGTTCTCCAGACCACACCTCCCATGTGTGATTGAGACTCACTCTTTAGAACCAGAACCAGAAGACAAGAGGGTGAAGGACAGAGCCTGAGGCTGTTCAGAAATGCAAGTGGCTGAAACAACTATTAGGACCGAGGGCAAGTGGCTGGCAAAACAGGAGCAAAGTTAGGAGTAGGAGATGCCTGCACATACAAAAGGAAGGGGACTGTCAACCTTCTGAAATGCTTCAGAGAAGTGAAGTAGGACAAGGAATAAAAGTAGGTCCCTGGAACTGGAAGTGAAGAGGTCACTGGCGATGCTTCTGAAAGGTACTTTTGTGTGTACTGTTGAGGGTGGAGGGAAGCAAGACAGATTGTATTGGGTTAAGAGTAAGTGCAAGATAAGTAAATTTGGTCCTCCTTTAAGAAATGGTTTAAAAGAGGAGCAGAGAAGAAAAAGAAGGGGAGGGAGGAAGATGGTGTATATAATAGTGGGCAAATTACTTCTCTGGGCCTCAGTTGTTCCCTCTATAAAATGGAGTAACAATAGTACATATACCATAGGATTTTGTGAAGATTAAACTAATTAACAGATATAAGCTTAAAGCAGTTTTGGGAACATGGAAAGTAGTAAAACATGTCAACTATTACTACAGTATTGAAGGAGAAATTGAGGAGCTCTTTTGTTCCTACCCAGAAGTCTCAGGGATCATTAAACGTGCCCCTTTTCATTGCTACTACCTGCTATTCCATTTAGGTGCCTCCTCCAGCTGCCAGACCCCACTACATCCTAATTCAATTTCCGATTGCTCCGCAGCTCAGCAGGGCCACAGCCAAGTTCTCTAGTCTTTGAAAAGATTTTTATTTCCCTTCTAGCAGATACAAGGTGAAGATAACAAAAAAACACAGCTAGTGAGAGATTACATGAAATCTGAAAAGATGGGGTACTTGTTCTCACTGGCCTTCCTTTCACAGTAAATTGCAAGCAGACCTCAGCACTCGTGAGCATGGCGGGCCACAGCCAAGTTCTCTAGTCTTTGAAAAGATTTTTATTTCCCTTCTAGCAGATACAAGATGAAGATAACAAAAAAACACAGCTAGTGAGAGATTACATGAAATCTGAAAAGAAGGGGTACTTGTTCTCACTGGCCTTCCTTTCACAGTAAATTGCAAGCAGACCTCAGCACTCGTGAGCATGGTCCTTTTCCCTCCTATTCATTCTTCCTCTCTGCCACTATCATTCTTCCTGTTTTACAAGGTTTCTGAGCTCAGTGTGTATGTGTGTGTGTGTGTGTGTGTGTATATATATATATATATATATACTCAGAAATGTATATATATATGTGTGTATATATATATTTTTTTCTTTTCTTTTCTTCTTTTAAATCTCAAAGCCTCGCTTTTTTATTCAGCAGCCTTTTCTCTCATCGTCCTCCTGAAATACTGTCTCCATGCTCTAGTTAATGTTATGTTTCATGTGGGATACTGAGGAAGGCAGAGACAAATAAATGAATACAGTGTCCTAATGCAAGGAAACAGTGTGGTATCATGAAAGGAACATTGGTTTTAGGATCAAGAGGGTTTAAAGCCCAGGCCTAACACTTGCAAGATGGTAGCCTTACTTTGTTTCTCATAAACAAAATGGTTTAAATATCCCAATATGAATAAGAAACAAAGTCATGCTACCATCTTGCAAGTGCTGGATCTGGGCTTTAAACCCTCTTGTCCTTGATTATTAGATATTATTTCCCTCTTGGTTTTCAAAAAGGATTCAATGTGTGTAATTTATATATTGGGGAATAACTTGGCTGCATCCACCTCAAAGTGGCTCCTACTTCATAAAGGAAAAAATATATATATTAGCTCCATTCCTGACAGGAGTCATTGAAGGGGAATAAATCTATTTCAAATAATGCTGAATGGAACCTTTGAGACTGCTGTAACATCCTGTTGTAACGAACATATTTATAGAAATGAAAATAGAGTTTGCTGATGCTGAAACCTAAATGAGACATAAAGGAAGCACACACTCACCTAAGAATCTAAAGCCAGGGGAGGGTATTAAAACCTATAGTAGTCCCCTTGGATTCATATATTTTGTGAATTTTGAGTAATGTATGGATGGAGTGGGAATTTTTCTGTGTATCTCAGAGGACCACAACATGGCATAGCCAACTGGCTTTATTTTATTTCACCTTGAGGGTATAAGAGCTGTCATATGTACATTAAACAGCATTTTGCAGTACTAATACTGTTGCATCAACACCTCTTGCCTGCCTGCCTCAGAGGCTGGGCATCTAGCACCACTGGAAAACAGACAGGAGGAGGATGAGCTTCCTCAACCTGCGCCCACACCTCGCTCAGCCAGTGAGTGGGAACTGGTCTGTATGTGGGATCCAAACCCTCGGCAGGAGCGCCGCCGCACTCCCAAGCGGCGCACTATAGCAGTGCGCCACCGGGCCGGCCCAATTATTAGATATTATTAAATGGGACTCATAATGTGACCAATCTCATGGGGTCTAGTGAGTAATAAATGAAATAACATGAAAAGAGTCCCTAGCAGTACGCGACCTGGCACTCACACATCCACTTCTTCTCCCTCTTGGTTTTCAAAAAGGATTCAATGTGTGTAATTTATATATTGGGGAATAACTTGGCTGCATCCACCTCAAAGTGGCTCCTACTTCATAAAGGAAAAAATATATATATTAGCTCCATTCCTGACAGGAGTCATTGAAGGGGAATAAATCTATTTCAAATAATGCTGAATGGAACCTTTGAGACTGCTGTAACATCCTGTTGTAACGAACATATTTATAGAAATGAAAATAGAGTTTGCTGATGCTGAAACCTAAATGAGACATAAAGGAAGCACACACTCACCTAAGAATCTAAAGCCAGGGGAGGGTATTAAAACCTATAGTAGTCCCCTTGGATTCATATATTTTGTGAATTTTGAGTAATGTATGGATGGAGTGGGAATTTTTCTGTGTATCTCAGAGGACCACAACATGGCATAGCCAACTGGCTTTATTTTATTTCACCTTGAGGGTATAAGAGCTGTCATATGTACATTAAACAGCATTTTGCAGTACTAATACTGTTGCATCAACACCTCTTGCCTGCCTGCCTCAGAGGCTGGGCATCTAGCACCACTGGAAAACAGACAGGAGGAGGATGAGCTTCCTCAACAGAGCTCACAGAATTGACTTCAAACATCTGCCCCAGCTGGTCTTCTAAGCACGACATGAGTCTACGTGAAGAATTGCTTGCTTTCTGTGCCTTTCTAATAATGGACTTTTCAAAATGGGGAGTGGCAGGATTGGTCCTGGAGGTTGACATCAGCTCCTTCAGGCCTTTGTAGCAACTAATTTTAAAAGGTCATGGACACATCCGTTGTGGGAAAACACCTGTGCCAGCCTTTGTTAGGAAAGCTTTTGTTCCAAAGGCACATGCATGTCCCTAGCTGGAAATGCTCAAGACTGGGGAACACTGGCAGCATTGTGTTCAATTAATACCAGTAAGACATATTTTTGTTGTTGTATTTGGCTTTGTTTTTGTATACTTTCATGGAGTTTTAAAATATGGGAAAAGCAGGTAGACATTTTTGCTTTGGGGTCTATGGTAAGGGAACAACAAACTTCAGCTTGAATTCACTCAGGGCAGTTTTTCTATATCTCCTGAGTCACTGCTTTCTTTCTTTCTTTCTTTTTGTTTTCTACACCAAGTAAACGTTTTATTTTATTTTATTATTTATTTATTTATTTATTTTGTCAATATACAATGTGGTTGATTATTATGACCCATCACCGAAACCGCCCTCCCTCCTCCCTCTCCCCCTCCCACCCAAGAATGTCCTTTCCATTTGCTTGTAACACCTTCAAAGAAATTGTAGTTGTTATATCTTCTTGCCCCCCCAGTTTTTTTTTTTGTGTGTGTGTGTGTGTGTGTGTGTATGTGAGTGAATTGATTTGTTTTTTGTTTTTATTTTTTTTTAGCTCCCACCAATAAGTGAGAACATGTGGTATTTCTTTTTCTCTGCCTGACTCGTTTCACTCAGTATTATTCTTTCAAGGTCCATCCATGTTGTTGCAAATGGCAGTATTTCATTCATTTTTATAGCTGAGTAGTATTCCATTGTGTAGATATACCACATTTTCTGTATCCACTCATCCGATGATGGACATTTGGGTTGATTCCAGCTCTTGGCTATTGTGAAGAGTGCTGCAATGAACATTGGGAAACAGGTATACCTTCGACTTGATGTTTTCCATTCCTTTGGGTATATTCCCAGTAGTGGGATAGCTGGATCGTATGGTAGCTCTATCTTCAGCTGTTTGAGGAACCTCCAAACCATTTTCCATAGGGGTTGCACCATTTTGCATTCCCACCAACAATGTATGAGAGTTCCTTTTTCTCCGCAACCTTGCCAGCATTTATCGTTCAAAGTCTTTTGGATTTTAGCCATCCTCACTGGGGTGAGATGGTATCTCAGTGTGGTTTTGATTTGCATTTCCCGGATGCTGAGTGATGTTGAGCATTTTTTCATATGACTGTTGGCCATTTGTATATCTTCCTTAGAGAATTGCCTACTTAGCTCTTTTGCCCATTTTTTTATTGGGTTGCTTGTTTTTTTCTTGTACAGTTGTTTAAGTTCCTTGTATATTCTGGATATTAATCCTTTGTCGGATGTATGTTTTGCAAATATTTTCTCCCACTCTGTTGGCTGTCTTTTAGCTCTGTTAATTGTTTCTTTTGCTGTGCAGAAGCTTTTTAGTTTGATATAATCCCATTTGTTTATTTTTTCCTTGGTTACCCGTGCTTTTGGGGTTGTGATCATGAAGTCTGTGTCCAGTCCTATTTGCTGAAGTGTTTCTCCTATGTTTTCTTTAATAAGTTTTATTGTTTCAGGGTGTATATTTAAATCCTTGATCCATTTTGAGGTGATTTTAGTATATGGTGAGAGGTATGGGTCTAGTTTCATTCTCCTGCATATGGATATCCAGTTCTCCCAGCACCATTTGCTGAAGAGGCAGTCACTACCCTAGCGAATAGGCTTGATGCCTTTGTCAAAGATAAGATGGCAGTAAGTGTGTGAGTTGAGTTCAGGATTCTCTATTCTTTTCCGTTGATCAGTGTGTCTGTTTTTGTGCCAGTACCATACTGTTTTGGTTATTGTGGCTTTGTAGTATAGTTTAAAGTCAGGTTGAGTAATACCTCCAGCTGTATTTATTTTGCTCAGCATTGCTT
>NW_007726708.1:621509-622118 GCF_000696425.1 Galeopterus variegatus
CAGTTTTGGTAGCTTGTGTGTGTCCAGATATTTATCCATTTCCTCCAGATTTTCAAACTTGGTGGCGTATAATTGTTTATAGTAGTCTCGAATGATTCTTTGTATTTCAGATGGATCAGTTGTAATATCGTCTTTTTCTTTTCTAATTTTTGTTATTTGAATCTTCTCTCTTCTATTTTTTTGTTAGCCGTGCTAATGGTTTGTCAATTTTATTTATCTTTTCAAAAAACCAACTTTTTGATTCGTTGATCTTTTGTATTGTTTTTTGGGTTTCAATTTCGTTAAGTTTCGCTCTGATCTTGATTTCTTTCTGTCTGCTAGCTTTAGGTTTAGATTGTTCTTGTTTTTCTAGTTCTTTAAGGTGCAGAGTTAGGTTGTTCACTTGCCATCTTTCCAGTCTTCTGAGGTAAGCAGTTAATACAATAAATTTCCCCCTTAATACTGCTTTTGCAGTGTCCCTCAAGTTTTGGTATGATGTATCATTATTTTCATTTGTTTCAATAAATTTTTTTATTTCCTGCTTGATTTCTTCATGGACCTATGTGTTGTTAAGTAGAATGATGTTTAATTTCCATGTGTTTGTATAGTTTCCAGAGTTTCGTTTGTTAT